>NC_134356.1:482834314-483134314 GCF_048569485.1 Anomaloglossus baeobatrachus | reverse complement strand
ATGACAGACGGATCATATGTGTCTTTGGTCCGTGTGACGCCCATGCTGCCGAAGAAAAACGGTCATGTCGCTGTATGGAGCACACGGACACACGTCCGTGAGAAAACAGGGATGTGTGCGCAGAACCATTGATTTTAATGGGTCTGCATATGTCCGTGTCTCCGGTACGTACGAAAATGGACATCATACGTACCGGAATCACAAATGTGTGAAGGGGGCCTAAGCAAGCAATATGCACTCCTCAAAATAATTGATTATTCTCAAGTGTTTTCAAAAGGATTCCTAAAATTAGAAAAATACTGAACACTGTTAAAGTCGGACTCGGAACACAATGAAATAACACCATAATTCATCCAAGTTTAATTACGAAAACCTTTATTAGAACTGTGCAACTGATATTTTTGTCTTATCACAGAATAAACAAACATTTGGCATTTCAATTGTTATACTTTTTGGCAAGACACATGGAGCAATTCATTTCTCCAATGAAATGAATAATTAAACAAAAGTCAAAATAAAACAGCTAAAACCATTCTCTCTCTCTCTGTATATATATATATATATATATATATATATATATATATATATATATATAAAGTAAAAAAAATATTTAACAGAACACAATAATAAAAAAAAAATATAGTAAAGCAGGAAATATGAGTTACATTCACTATTCAAGGAGAAAAACAAGTAGAATGAGGTAGAGAAGTCAGAACGGATCCCCTGAGAAGACTCCATACTTATAGGTCTGCTATCTACCATAAACTACCAGTATCCCCTTTACAGAAAGAAAGAATGAAAGAAAGAATGAAAGCAAGAAAGAAAAAAAGGGACAGTATTTAGTGTAGGACTGCCCCATGGAATTTGCCGTGATGTTTAGACCAAAAGAAATACTTTATAAAGTGGTACCTTTTTGTATGCAAATACTGTAAATGGTACACGGGGGCGGGCTGCCTGGTGTCAGTTATTCTGCCTCCTGCCGCTTTAGGCCGTCCCCCATCGCTCATTTCCATAGCTGTGGACGCCGCCCAATGCTCCAGAGGTCCCCGCGCATGCCCAGTGCCTATCTCTTGTGGATGAGCACTGTGCCCAGTGTGACCGCTGGTGACGTGTTGCGCAGGCTTTAGATTATGGGCGGCGCTGTGATTTTCATCAGCAAGTAACCGCCCATAATCTCGTGACGGCGCTTTCCCCTCTGCCTCCACCATCCTGCGCAAGCGCGGGCCTGCTGACCCCACGTTACCCCTTTCCCATCTTGCCCTGGAGCGCGGTCACGAGATTATGGGCGGTTACTTGCTGATGAAAATCACAGCGCCGCCCATAATCTAAAGCCTGCGCAACACGTCACCAGCGGTCACACTGGGCACAGTGCTCATTCACGAGAGATAGGCACTGGGCATGCGCGGGGACCTCAGGAGCACTGGGTGGTGTCCACAGCTATGGAAATGAGCGATGGGGACGGCCTAAAGCTGCAGGAGGCAGAATAACGGACACCAGGAGCCCGCCCCCGTGTACCATTTACAGTATCTGCATACAAAAAGGTACCACTTTATAAAGTATTTCTTTTGGTCTAAAAGGGGGCACAATAATAACAGGAACCTTGCTGGAATGCAGCCCACGAGCTGCAGAAGGGGAATCTTTTATGTTTAGTGCAAAATGTCTGCTGACAGGTTCCCTTTAATATGACATTGTCTTTAGTTTTAATACCATAGAACCCTTTTGTTCAACATCCACAACAATGTTAGTATACATTTCCAGAATTGTCACTTCCAACTAAGCCTAAAGGAACCGTGTCCATACTTAGGCTACGTGCACACATCAGTTTTTTGCCATCAGGCACAATCCGGTGAAAAAACTAATGCAACAAATCCGTCGAAAAAACAGATCCATTGCATCAGTTTTTTCCATCCGTTTCTTGACGGATCCGTTTTGATACTGAGCATGCGCAGTTTAAAAAAACCGGAAACCGGCGCCAGATTCCGGCATATGATGGATGACGCCGGATCCGGTGTCCATAGGCTTCCATTATAAAACATGCCGTACGGTGCCGGATCTGGCGCGATCCGTTTTTTTTTGCTGGACACAAAAACGTTCACCTCAACGTTCCATCTGGCCGCCAGACAAGCAAATTTTGACGGATCCGGTGAAAGCCAGATGGAACGCAAGGCCATCCGGCGCTAATAGAAGTCTAAGGGGGGGAAAACGCATCTGGCGTCAGACGCCGGATGCGTTTTTTTCATGCTTCTGCCGGATTGCGCCTGATGGGCAAAAACTGATGTGTGTACGCAGCCTCAGATGCTACTCAGTAAGGTACTCATTTGCAAGCTTGATGCATTAGAATCAAAAGGACAGAAGAAGTGGTAATATTTTTCTCTATGGCACAAATACTTTCCTTTAACATCCCTTGTGGCCTGATTTCATGTGAACATACTAAATTACAATTAATAGAAAATGTTTCACAGGTGTCAGGATGTTAAGCTTAATTATAGAAAACACTAAGAATTTGTTTGATAGCTGCGGATACAATTTATGACAATATATTACGGATCTACCGTGATCATGGCAAAAAAATCAAAACCATACCATTAACATGGGAACGCAGACAGTTTACATAAGCGCATACTTGGTCTTATGATACACTTGTATGAGTTAGCACTCATCTCTATTCTTGATCATCTTCACAACAAATGTAGAACAGTGTTCCAGAAGAACGCCGATTTTCATGAGCATTGCGACCACAATTCACAAATAATTCATCAGTCTCTCTGTGTAGACATAACACGTTTAACATACAAACCAAAACCCAAGGACACTGATCTGGGTGACGATGCCTGTTTATACACAAATAATAGTCTGGCTTTATCCAGAGGATTCACCGCTAGTTCATGGAAAGTTCATCACAAGTTTATAAGGGACACAAAAACTAGTAGGCTGCGATTACTGCCTGAGCCAAATGATACTAGATCATGATTTGCTCTAATTTATATATGCACTTTTTCGCCAAATGCAGCTTTCGGTCAGTTTTGGGAAACTGAATACAATACTATAGATCTGTGTAATATGCATATGCTCAAATATGCTGTAATTGTTGTCTTTGGCCAGAGTCACACTTGTGAGTGCCTTGTGTGTAACTCGCGCGAGTCTCTCATTGAACCACCCGGCGCGGACTCGCACTCTCCTGACAGGAGCGGGTCGGCTGCATGTATGTCTATGCAGCTGAGACGCTCCTGTCAGGAGAGTGTGAGTCCGTGCCGGGTGATTCAATGAGAGACTCGCGCGAGTTACACGCGATGCACTCAGAAGTGTGACCCTGGCTTTTAAAGAGGTGGTCCACTACCTTAACACTGATGTCCTATGCTTAGGATAGGTCATCGATATCTAATTGGCTAGGGTCTGACACCCCGCACCCTCGCCCATCAGCTGTTCTCTGTGCTGTCGTCAGCAGGAAGCCGGAGATGCTCAGTTCTGGAGCTGGCCCGTCAACTGATTAGTAGCAGGGTACTACACATCTGCCTCCTATTCAGATCTATAGGAGGCGGATGTGCAGCATCTGGCTGCCGCTATCACAAGACTGAGCAGCTCCGGAACTGAGCATTTCCGGCGGACTGGTCCAGCTGTCATTGATGTCCCAGCCTAAGGATAGGACATCACTGTTAAAGTAGGACCAACCTCTTTAACTTGACAAAAGAAACCTAATTCACACAGGAGGTTGTAAAGGAGTGAAAATCTCTAGTTTTAAAGTGCTCACAGTTACCAACGTACTTTGTTAAACTGGGAAGTATATAATGGCTGGAGGGAAACTCTTCTTTGTCTTCCCCTCCATTGCTCTGTTAATGCTTTATGTGGAAACTGTGAGCATCAAGTAAGGCTGCTTGCTGCAGTTTTGATAAAATCTCTGTTTTAATCTGCTGCAGATCTATCAGTCATCTGAATTCTAAGCTCTGAATAACCCTATCCCCACCACTGATTGACAGGTTTTTCTGTCACTGTGCATAGGCAGAAAGCCGCCAATCAGTGGAGAGGGTGGTGTTCTGCAGAGTTCATAAATATGGAGGACTCCATAGCAGCTGGCCAACTAGTTGTAGTTTTACCCAAACTACAGCAAGTAGCCCAGTAAATGACAAAATCAGTGTCTCTACATTATGTTACTCTCAGAATAGGTAGCACAGATTAGGAGACTAATGCCCTTTAAGGAATTTTTGTATAGCTGCCCTATTATTTTATATATAGATCTCAAAACAGATGACAGTTGGTTTCTGATAACTACTGCAGTATAGGGTATTAGCACCATTACGTAGATTTCCTCATACAGCAGCATTGACCAAGCATGGCAGGCAAGTTGGTCAGCTGCATATAAGGGTTCACAGTAATTTATAGGGAAAGAACTGCCAGTGAAAAGGAGACTAAGGCTGTGTACGCTAAATAATCATTGGAACGAATAGTGTACATTAAATAAAAAAAAAAGTGTGTATATCTATATATATATATATATATATATATATATATATATATATATATATATATACACACACACACACACACACACACACACACACACACACATATACACACACATACATACATATATATATTATATATATACACATATACATACATATACACACACACACACAGCAACACCAAATAGGTCATCTTCACATATATATAACATGGGAAAAAAAATTATACTACAACAAATAGTTGTAATACAGGAATGTTACTGTCCTTCAAACAATGAGACACCCGACTAACTAGGTTACCTCTATCACAGTAGTACTGGCCTGGATGGAGCTTTGATTATGAATGTTAAACCTGTGGACCAAACAAAAACAAAAAAAAAACCCCAACCCACCAACCTGTAGGGTCACTGGTCGTATGGTCTGGAAATGCAGTGTATACAGTTAGAATAATTGACATATTGGTAGAACACAACCACTGTGATAAGACTATAGTAATACTACACAGCAAAGGTTTCTTGTATATGAACTATACATTTGGCTAACAAGAGTAACATCCCTTTAAAGCCTTATCTGATAAATATGCAGGGATAACCATAAATATCTTTGGTATAAATTGTTAATCAAGGAAGAAAGTGTTCATAGGAATAATGAGCACAGCACAAAGCAGCATGTTATCTACCTAAAGCGATTGGTATGGCACAGCAGAGACCCACAAGATCACATCGGAGTCTGATCAGGTGCAATTTTTGCTCTAGGTTTCGGCAAAAACAATTTCAGTAACTGCAAAGTCAAAATTTTGTGAGGTCCTGCTGCCCCATGGGTTTTCTTCAGGAGTGTTTGGAGAATAAAAACTCTAAAAACCTGAAGCTTTGATTGGAAAAATTGAGAGAAATTGCTCCAAAAACTCAACAAAAAAAAAGAAAAACACCTCAGTGTGAACACACCCCTAAGAGCATATTTTGGACGCTATATGAGTTCTACTATCTAGGCGTTCGGAAAGAATTACCGTATTTTTCGGATTATAAGACGCGCTTTTCCTCCCTAAACTTTGGGAGAAAAATGAGGGGTGCGTCTTAAAATCCGAATGTATCTTACCGGGGGGTTGTGCAGAGGGGCAAAGGAGGCAGGGGTAATACTATGTGGTGTGCTGCTGGTCTGTGCGACGCTATTCTGTGCATCGGGCGGCGCTGCTCTGCTCTGTGCACGGCTGCTCCGTTCTGCTTGGCACTCCGCTGCTCCGTTCTGCTCGGCTGCTCTGTGCGGTAATTCTGAAGATGTCGGCGGTCAGGGTTTCAAATAATGACGCCTAGGGTCAGCGCGTGCGCAGATGGAACTTTCAGCTCAAGCTCTCATCTGCGCACGCGCTGACTCCGGCCGCCATTATTTGAAGTGCTCACCGCCAACATCTTTAGAATGGCTGGTGACTCACTGCACCCCGCACACAGCAGCCGAGTCACCGGCCATGCACAGAGCAGAGCGGCGTCACAGGCCCTACACAGAGCAGAGCGGCATCACCGGCCACTCGCAGAGCAGAGCGGCGTCACCAGCCACTCACAGAGCAGAGCGGCGTCACCGGCCACTCGCAGAGCAGAGCGGCGTCACCGGCCACTCACAGAGCAGAGCGGCGTCACCGGCCACTCACAGAGCAGAGCGGCGTCACCGGCCACTCACAGAGCAGAGCGGCGTCACCGGCCACTCACAGAGCAGAGCGGCGTCACCGGCCACTCACAGAGCAGAGCGGCGTCACCGGCCACTCACAGAGCAGAGCGGCGTCACCGGCCACTCACAGAGCAGAGCGGCGTCACCGGCCACTCACAGAGCAGAGCGGCGTCACCGGCCACTCACAGAGCAGAGCGGCGTCACCGGCCACTCACAGAGCAGAGCGGCGTCACCGGCCACGCACAGAGCAGAGCGGCGTCACCGGCCACGCACAGAGCAGAGCGGCGTCACCGGCCACGCACAGAGCAGAGCGGCGTCACCGGCCACGCACAGAGCAGAGCGGCGTCACCGGCCACGCACAGAGCAGAGCGGCGTCACCGGCCACGCACAGAGCAGAGCGGCGTCACCGGCCACGCACAGAGCAGAGCGGCTTCACCGGTCACTCACAGAGCAGAGCGGCGTCACCGGCCACGCACAGAGCAGAGCGGCGTCACCGGCCACGCACAGAGCAGAGCGGCGTCACCGGCCCCGCACAGAGCAGAGCGGCATCACCAGCCCCGTACAGAGCAGAGCAGCGTCACCAGCCCCGCACAATGCAGAGCAGCGTCACCATCCCCGCACAGAGCAGCACCCGCAGTTAATATATAACTACTCGCAGTATTGCAGTACTCCAGTACCGCCCCCTGTCTCCTGTGACCCCGGCTCCGCTGCTGACCCCTCTCCCTGGTAAGACACCACCAGATTTTAAAACGGACTCTATATTTTTTTTTTACCTCTTTTTTCCCTCCAACTGTGGGGTGCATCTTATAATTCGGTGCGTTTTATAAAACGAAAAATCAGGTAGGTAAAACTATTTTGGATTTAAACCATATAGTTTGCTACAATAACATGGCTTCCTAGTACCATGTCTAAACAGTAGCCTTCCAATGCTGTAAACAACTATTACGATGGACAAGGCTGCTTAGATTTGTAATATCAACTATTAAACACGATCAAAGTCTTCAACATAATTGTGAGGTCAAAAGATTGGGGCAACATATGTCATAAAACTTCTTTTGTGACACATTAGGAGAAAAAAAACATGAAAAATTACCTGATTTCTGGCAGCTATAGGACTCAGGGGACCAATGGTCCTTGAAGACGTAACTAGATGACACTGATGTACTACCAGAACCAGCCATTGGGATAAAGATGCAGCTGGAACAGATATATTTTTTCCAATACCGTCTGGACATTGTCCTTCTCCAGTGATTTCATCCATTAATTTTCATAAGATGGCTGGACACCTATAACTTACTGCTAAACCGTGCACACAGATACGGCACATGCCATATTGTGATGTCTTGTCCATATGTCCCTATAACAAACCGGTCTCAAAGATTAACAAAGTAAGGGTTTTTGGTTACCCCTGCATATCATCTGGTTAACATTAACTGATGATCATAAGATATGAACAGTTATACACAAAGCATCAAACACTATAATCAGTGTTTATAGTAGAAGCTGCTTTCTGTATACAAAAATAGCACGACACGACAGAAAAATACATCTTTGGTTACACTTTTTCCCTTAGTATATAAAGCAATTCGTTCAAAAAATAGGTCATCTAATACTGTTATAATAAAGAGCTCATCGCTAAATACTAAACTTGTAACTTGGAAGTTTTTGGACATGACTATTTAAAGTCTAAGGTAGTTTAAAATGCATTTCTGCACTAATACAGTCACTACTACCACTAATTGGCAGCAATGCCAACAACAAAATAGTAGATTTTTTTTCTTTTGGAAAAAAAAAATAATTATCCCTTAAGATATAAAGAACAATCTTTGGTATGAAAAATAACAAAAAATAAAAACGCACAGTTTTTGAACAGTGTATAAAGTTTACCAGTCACAGACGCAGAAAGGAGATTATGGGAAATTATTTGTGATAATGCAAACTTCAATTCAATAAGAACTAAAGACATCACTGACATATGAAGTTCCTAATGAACTAAAAGAAAAAAAACAAACTTGCTTTATCCAAAATCTAAAAATTCCAGTTATGGTACCCCTAAATAACTCATACTCTCAGGAGGTGCGGAAGCTGAGATATTGGGCGCTAAAGGGTCTTTACACTGGACAGTTGGTTTGTGCCTGAAAACAGACACCTCTGATCCTTAGCTGTCCATATGGATAACTATAGAGTCCCATACTCATTACCTAAATGTTGTCTGAGCCACTTATTTTCATGGGACCAGCCAAGGACCAATGACAGGTGTTATGAAAGGCCAAGATTGGGCCGTATGCATTCAAAGGGCCAAACCCCTTATTCTTCTGCTAAGGAGCAAAGCACCTTAAAGAAATGCACCATCAGATAATGATCTTTTGTTTTATTCAGGTTTTTGCGTTAAATGTTTTGGTTTTTTTTCAGGCAGACCAAAGTAAATGATGCCCACTGAGCCACCTATACCAGATCTCTGGCTCAGGTACATAGGCTCCCAGAGTTATCGGCAGTGTGAGTTTGTGCAGTTTACACAGGATGATACACAGCTGAGAAAAAAAACTTTGCGCCACGTAAAGGATCATTTAATCTGATGATACACTCCCATTACAACACTTGTACAGTGTAAGGACGCCCCTGATCCCAGCTTCCTGACCTCCTGTACATATGAGCTTTTGGATAGAGGTGAGAGATTATCTGCACCTCCATCGTAATTCTGAGGTGTAATAGAGAACCTGTCAGTACAATTTTGTACATGTCTGTAATGGCGCTGTTACACTGATTAAATTGATATCTTTGGTGAAGAAATCTGCTTTGCTGTTATTCTTTAATTGACACTGGAAATTTTCTGCTAATGAGACTTCGGTGCACAGAGGCTGCACTGTACATGGAGTCTTCTCCTCCCTGTCTTTGATTCCCCTGCCCTTTGAATAACAGGTCACTGCTTTTTCAGTGACATGACTCCTGTGTTTGAAATCTCTTCATTTGAGGTAGGGCGGGGAATCACAGACGGGGAGGAGAAGACCCAGTGTATAGTCCGGCCCCTTTGCACCGAAATCTAATTAGCAGAAAAATTTAAATGGTGATTAAAGAAGAACAAAGGGAATTTCTTCACCAAAATTATCAGTATAACAGAGCCATGTCTTTACTTTTCATTACAAAATCGTGCTGACAGGTTCTCTTTATGTTACTTCTAGACATTACATATTTGCTTATTTATTTACGGTATGTAGGTCAACAATACAACTTCTACAGGACTTGTCCAAATTGTCTGGCAACTGCTCGCTTTCAACTCCATAGAATGGAGATGCATCAGGCCAAACCAAACAAGCACAGGAAGGAATCTGTCATCGAAATGACTGAAAGATCTATTGTCCTGCAAATATTAAATGTCTATAGAAGGCTTTGAGTTTTATTTCTATCCACAGAATCTCTGCTCTCAATGCGTCAAGCATGACAGGTAATCTTTTATCATGTAGCTAAATAACTGACCTACTTCATCTTCTTTCAAAATCAAATATGAGCATGATACCCTGTCACATTTGCCCCATATATTCATGGGATATAGGCACAAAAAAAACACTATTCCCTGAGTCCAGGAACTTAACTTGTACATAAATGTAAAAAGAGGTAGTATAAAACAGGAATTGTAAAGGCAACATTCAGTAATAGCCACATAAAAAGTCATTTTCTAAAGCCTCTGCTTAACACAGTCAGCAATGAACAGTCTCATTGCTGGTTTTTACTCCATCCACTGAAAAGAAGTGAAAGGGTTATTGTAGAACTGACCACCCTTGGTCACCCTGAGACTCGTTAGAAACATGTATTTTACATAAAAAAATAAAATACATTGACTTGTGTCTACATGTAAATTCCACTGTCATGGTGGGGAGCACTGGTGGATGTCTAGGTCACCGATCCCAGCATCTAGGCTGGCCTGTGCCATGGGGACATGGTTCTGGGCCTATCGTTCTAGCATTGTACCGGCTACATGCCCTCATGGTAGCAGATGTCAACAATGGACTCAGTAATATGGGTGATACGGTAAGCTCAGCACCGAAGAGCATAGGTAGATCACTGCCTCATCAAACTCAGCATCTGTAAACAGAAAGATATGGTGGGATGTAATAGTTTCCAATATATTTCTAGGATTTAAGGCATCTTGTCATCGTCCTGAGTGATGTCCTGAATTCCATGCAGAAAGGCAGTTCTGTGTAACTGAGATATTCGAAGGCACAGTTGTTACAAGATAGTGGCTGTTCATGAGAAAGGTTGGTCTCCTTAGAGACTCGTATAGAGGTAGTCATCAATTCATTAAGGTAGAGATGGTTCACAGCATTATCAGTTTGTAATACATTAGCAGAACTTTAGAAAATGCTATGTATCAGGTGTTGCCTTTACAACTCCTTAAGTAACACATTCATCACACATAAAAAGCAATAATAATAAAAAAAAAACAAACATACATACATTTAGGAAGTACATTGGATGAAGGTTGGGGGGAGACAAACAACCACAAATGTGGGTAAAGCAGCGAAATGAAGTCCATAATGTGACCAGCTGAGGTAGACATAAATCAAAGAGACTGCTTGACGTCCCTTTACAACAAAGACAAATGGCAGAAAACCTGGAGAGTTTCAGAGCCATTCACCATCCAGCAAAGCAACCTTCAATGTCAATAGATTTACTCAGCGAAACATTCTGCAGAAAAATGATAGATTTGATCCGAGAGACCAGATTTCACACACATTTTTATTTTTTTTTGCTCTGTCATTGTCCTTCGAACAGGCACCAATGGCTGGAATATCTGGCTTGATTTTTTTTTTTTCTTGAAATGTTTAGGAAACATGGATTATCTGAGGTATAGAAGAAATTATCTCCTCAACACTGGGAGGTTTTCCATGTTTGCTTAAGGCAGGGTCTTTTCTACATTCTTCAACCTTGATTGAGTCAGGTGTGGGAGGTGAGGTACTGATAACAGGGCAGAGGTGAATTTCGTCAGTAGACTCATGGGAATACCGACCAGAATCACTGGTTTCGTGGCTTTCCTCGCTGTTCCCAGAATGTTCTGTGTCTGCTGCTATGCTATGTCGCATCTGGAATGTGCCCGGATGGCCAGGTGATGTGGGAGACCCGTCCTCTCCCCTCAGCACCGTTGTGCCAGGACAATATATAGAAGATCGAACAATTCTTCTTTTGTACTGTGTAAAAAATATATGTGTAAATATATTGCACTATTTTTATATATAAATTGGAAAAATGTATTAAAAATTTTGGCACCATAAAAACTTACCTGCCCTGCCTGGTCTTTAGCATTGCCCCTGAAAAATAACCATTTTTTCTTTGTATTTTGTGTGACAATTGGTCCACATCCATTAATAATTAGATCTGAACCACCCTGCAATAAAAAATATATATGCATTTTAATATTTTTGACCAAGTTATGCGCAAATAAATGTTAGAAAATACAGTCTGCAGAAGGGATACCTACTAATGATCAGTGGTCCTTAATTGTTAAGGCACATGTACACCGACTGATAATCTTTCAGATTCTAACAATAACAACCCATCGTTCTCGATAACTGGGTCAGGTGAATGGGTGGAGCGACTAGACGATGTGTCAAGAAAAACTTGTTCATTGTGCATGAAATAGTATATGTATATATACAATGTAAAAATTGTAAATATACAAAGGAGAGCAATACCTGAAATGACTACGTGAACAAGGCTATTAGCCGAAACGTACGAATTGGTCGCAATAAGCTCAATGATCTCTCCTATGTAAATAAATATTTTTCACTTGCAAAAAAACCATAGTGTGCAGTGTATCTATAATTAATGTTTACTGGGAACTCTACCCATACACTTGCACCTTAAATTGCTGATTAGAGTGCACGCCTTTTTCCTTTGTTTACTCAGGGAGACTGAGGCGGGCTCGGTGATGTCGGGTCAACTGGAAGTTGACATGACATCACTGGATTTCAGAGGACATGGAGCCCGAGGGGGGGGGGGGGATCACGTAATGGTGATGAGTGGACCGGGATAACGCCGCTGCTTTGATCCGTAATTAGCTTAACAAAGTATTTAGAAAAAGCCTTCCCTATCACATTTACAGAGATGTGGAAGTAGTGAACCACCTCTTCAATGTCATTGGAGATTCCTTGTTCATTAGTCTGGCAAAAGGAGCAGTGGAAATAGGTATGGTGTTCAGTAATTAGTGGATTGTGTTCTGAGGCAATTATTCTGTGGCAGTTGGAAAATTGGAATGAGTACACGTTCATGTAATATTGTTCATTGTTATTATTGAAAATTCTACTTTTCATATTAAACCGTGAAATTGATTATCAAACATTTTACCACTATTTCACTTCTATTTTCCTTGTATAGTATCAAGGAAAATGTGCTGTATGTACTTCAACACCAGCATCTGCTATGTGATATATGCACTACAGTCCCAGTGTCTCCTATGTGATGTATATGCACCAGCCCTAGCATCTCCTATGTTATGTACGTATTTCAGCCCCAGCATCTCCCATTGCTGTATGTAAACTAGCCTCAGTGTCTTCTATATTCATATATGTATTCCAGCCCCATCATCTCCTGTGTGATATTCACAGCAGTCTCAGTGTCTCCTATGTGATGTATACAGCAGACATCCCACTGCTTGAGTTCTATAAATGTTACATAAGCAGTGATGAATTTTCCCCTTTGAGGAGACATTCAGTGCAACATATAGTTAGGTCCAGAAATATTTGGACAGTGACACGTTTTGGCATTTTAGCTGTTCACCAAAACATATTGAAGATACAGTTGTATAATTAATTTGGACTTAAACTGCAGACTCTTGTCTTTGAGGAAAAATGGAGGGGAGCCAGCACTGCTTATGAGTGGCATGCAACAATGAAAAAGTAAAAAGTGTAATATTCACAAATTCATTCCTACTCTAACAATTCCATGAGATTTTTGGCAAATAATTGATCAATGATTTGAGCCCCCCTGCCCCGTCACGGCAAATCTCTATAAGGGGGGGTCTCTACACTACAGTTATAATATACATAAGTACCATAAGGTCTCGTGTAATGCGCAGGACCATATGAGAACATCACCTACCTGAGAAGTGTCAGAACCGCTCCCATGCTGCAAGGGCTGACAACTGCGAGTAGAAGGGCAGTCCAGGTGCCGGTGCGTGCGGCAGAACCACACACACCAGCACAATGTCAGAACTAGCCCCCACAGTGCCAGACCAGCAGACATGGATGAAGGGCGGAACAGCCCCAGGCAGGTGGTGCTTAAGTAATAATGCCTATGGAAGAGGAGGCGGTGGCTGTATGTGAACAGGCACCAACATAAATTTTGATGGCAACAGAAGGAATTTCCAAACCACACTGGGCGTGCACGGCATGGTGGCGGTCAACCACCTGACCAGTAAACGAAAAATGGAGGGGAGCCAGCACTGTTTATGAGTGGCATGCAACAATGAAAAAGTAAAAAGTGTAATATTCACAAATTCATTCCTACTGTAACAATTCCATGAGATTTTTGGCAAATAATTGATCAATTTAAGCACCACCTGCCTGAGGCTGTTCCGCCCTTCATCCATGTCTGCTGGTCTGGCACTGTGAGGGCCAGTTCTGACATTGTGCTGGTGTGTGTGGTTCTGCCACACACACTGGCACCTGGGCTGCCTTTATTCGCAGTTGTCAGTCCTTGCAGCATGGGAGCGGTTCTGACATTCCCCGGGTAAGTGGTGTTCTTATATGGTCCTGTTCAAGTCATTATATGAGACCTTATGGTACGATATTAATTTATGACATAGTGTAGAGACCCCCCTATAGAGATTTGCCGTGACGGGGCAGGGGGGCTCAAATCATTGATCAATAATTTGCAAAAAATCTCATTGAATTGTTACAGTAGGAATGAATTTGTGAATTTTACACTTTTTATCTTTTCATTGTTGCATGCCATTCATGAGCAGTGCTGGCTCCCCTCTTCTTTGCGTTTTCTTGTCTTTGAGGGTATTCACATTTTAACTGGACTAAGGAATATTACATCTCTAATATGTAGCGGCTTTTTTTTCAATAAGCCAAAGGTAATGGGACAATTATCTCAAAAGCTCTGTTATGTGCTACATGGGCTATTTATTCGTTAATCTACCACCAATCAAGCAGGTAAAAGGTCTGCAGCTGATTCCAGCTGTGGTATTTGCATTATTTCCAAGCTGTTGCTGTGAACTCACAGCATGTGGTCAAAGGAGCTTTCAATGAAAAAGAAACAAACATTACTAGGCTGAAAAAAAAATCCATCAGAGAGATTGCAGAAATGTTAGGAGTGGCCAAATCAACAGTTTGGTACATTCTGCAATAAATAAATTAAAAAAGCACACTGGTGAGCTTGGGAACTCAAAAAGACAGACGTCCACAGAAGACAACAGTGGTGGATGACCCTGGAATCCTTTCTATGGAGAAAATCCCCCTACTTTACAACATCCATCCAAGTGAATTTCACTGTCCAGGAAATAGGCATTTCAGCATCTAAGTCTACCATAAAGAGAAGACTTCATGAAAGCAAATAAAGATGGTTCACCACAAGGTAAAAATTATTAATCGGCCTTTAAAATAGAAAGGCCAAATTAGACTTTGCCAAAAACATCTAGAGAAGCCAGCCCAGTTTTGGAAAAACATTTTTTGGACAAATGAAACTTAAATCAACCTGTACCAGAATGATGAGAAGAAGACAGTATGAAGTGGACTTGGAACAGCACATGACCACAGCACACAACGAGATGGAGGCAGTGTGATGGCATGAGAATGCATGGCTTCCAGTGGCACTGGGTCACTAGTGTGTATTGATGATGTGACTGAAGACGGAAGCGGCCTGATGAATACTGAAGTGCACAGGGCTATACTATCTGCTCAGATTCAACCAAATGCAGCAAGGTTGATTGCATGGCGCTTCACAGTGCAGATGGACAGTGACCCAAAATATACTGCGAAAGCAACCCAGGAGTCTTTTTTTTTTTTTTAAGGCAAAGAAGTGGAATATTCTGCAATGGCCGAGTCAATCACTAGATCTCAACTCCACTGAACAAGCATTTCAGATGCTTAAGACAAAACTTAAGGAAAAAAGACCCACAAACAAGCAACTGAAGTCAGCTGCAGTAAAGGCCTGCTAAGAATCACAAAGGAGAAAACCCAGCATTTGGTGATGTCTATGGCTTCCAGACTTCAAGGAGTCATTGCCTGCAAATGATTTTCTAGAAAATATTACAAATTAACTTTGCCATAAATAAAATGTTCATGTGTCCTATTACTTTTGAGCCCCTGAAATGAGGAGGCTTTGTTGAAAAATGGTTGCAATTCCTAAACGTTTCACGGGATATTTTTGGCATGCAGAACCCAAATCACAAAGGTTCTGTCACTGTCCAAATATTTCTGGGCCTAACTGTACATGTGTGTTCTTACTGCAGTAAGCTGTTCTTTACAAAACTTATCGTAAAGAGTCGACTGCACTCCAGACTGATGCAAATCTGGAAAATCACTTCCGAGAAACATCATCATCGCCTTACATTACACGTCTCACCTAAAAGAAGCAGCTCCAGCCATCACATTAGGGGTGATTTCATGAATTGTTTGACCATATAAACCTGGATAATTTTTAAGTTGATAATCCTGCATGGCCCGCGAATGAGGTTATAATGCTTAAGACACACGGCATGAAAATCGGTGCGAGTGGAGTGCGATAAAAAAAAAAAAATTCGCATTCCACTCAAGACCAATATTAGCCTGTGTCAGCACACATGAGCGATTATTTTCTCAGCCCTAATCGGACAGAGAAAACAATCGCAGCATGCTGCGATTGTAATTCGAGACTCTGTCTCGCACCCGTTCAAGTGTATCGGGCGAGAGAAAAATCGCACTGCACTCGCGGAACATCGGTGTAACGCGAGTGCAGGGTGAGAATGGCAATAGCCGGCTACGGAGGAGAGAGGGAGATAAATCCCTCCCTCCCCTCCACAGAGCTGGCCTGCCCCTCCTCAGTGCTGGCCCGAGCCCCGCAGCTGAGGTCCGCTCGCACGGTCGGACCTCAGTCGCAGGGACACTCGCATGACACTTGTCTCTGCTGTGCTGCCAGCGTGAGCAGAGTGTCATGCGAGGGGATCGCAGTAATCCCCGTGTGGCCCCAGCCTAAGTATCCAAATGGTCCTCGGCAGAAAAAAAGGTTCACCACCCCTGGTTTAAACAAGATCAACCCATGTGAATTGTAAATTAACCTGGAGATTGGAAGCCATATGTGGTTTTGCCACCCCATATATGATTCCTCCCTTATGACTATACACATTTGTATCAATACATACAACATCCAAACTGTTAATATTGTAGACATATCCTAATCAGTATCAATGTGGATGGTATAGTACTAGTATGTTAAATATCTGCCATTGTTTGCAACTTTGAGACTCTTTATATCCCTATGACTCACCTTTATTTTTAATTGGAATCTGGACTCCAAACCATTACTTAAGCTAAAATATAGATCACATGCAATTAGACTAAAGCTAACTTATTTTCTATTTTTAATATTTTTTTTAATGCTGGTTCACCACTCATTTCAAGATATTTTTCCCTTAGGCTAGTTTCACACTTGCGTTGGACGGCTTCTGTAGCATTGCGTTGTGTGACGGATGCAACGGATGCGTTGCATATAGTGGCACAACGCAATGCTACGGATCGTACAAAACAACAGAAAGCTTTATTTTTTTTCTTCTTCTTTACAGTTTACCGGCAGCCGACTATTGTGAACGATTAGCTGATTGCTCTCACATGCCGGCGGCCGGGCGATCAGCTGGGCGCCCTGACATGCTGGCGGCCGAGCATGCCGGCGGCCGGTCGCTCAGCTGAGCGCTGTCACTTGTCGGCGGCCGGTCGCTCAGCTGAGCGCTCTCACTTGGGCGCTCAGCTGAGTGCTGTCACTTGCCGGCAGCCGGGCATGCCGGCGGGCGGGCGCTCAGCTTCGGCCACCGAGAGACAACAAAAATAAAGTTTGTGATTAAAAAAAAAAAAAAAAAAAAAAAAAGAAGAGCATGCGCAGTGAAGTCCTACGGATTGCGCTGCTCAAAAAAAGTTACATGCTGCGTTCCTTCCGCCCGACGCAGCGTCGTCCAGCGGATGCAACGCAGACACTTGCGTTACAGTGCGTCATCCATACAAGTCTATGGAGAATAGCGCAGTGCGTTAACGGACTGCGCTATTCTCCATAGTGACGGAATGCGCTGAACGCAAGTGTGAAAGTACCCTTATCTTTCCTCTTTGCTCAGGATCAGTTCAATTCGCCAATGCCACCCTGCTGTAATTCTTCACTAGTCTTTTTTTCAATCAAAGTTCAATATTGGAGAATCATTATGCAGTTACCTAATATTTTACTGAGAGAACCTCATAAATGTTCGTATTGGGCTGTGCTGAAAATCTGACCGCACATCGGCAGAACTTACCTTTGTATCTATGTAGTGATTTACTTGAACGGTAGGGATTAAGGGATCTGCATTTTCTTCCATCTGATGCATGGCTTTGCTCTCTTGAGTCTCATGAGCAGTTACAGTAGTCGAATTAGGTGTTCCATTATTTCCTTGCTGAGCAATCTTTGCAATGGATGCTTTCCTGCAGGTCAGATACATACAATAACTGTTACTATGGAAAGATCAAGGTTTTTTTTCTGATGCTTAAAATGCAGAAAAATTACCTAAGTATTTCACCTACGTCGTCTAAATACATCCACTAGTTTAGATATAACAGTGCTGATCGATGTTGGCTATAAGTCATATTTTAAATTCCTTAAAGGGAATCTGTCACCAGGTTTTTGCTCCCCCATCTGAAAGCAG
Organism: Anomaloglossus baeobatrachus; assembly: GCF_048569485.1. Taxonomy (NCBI): domain Eukaryota; kingdom Metazoa; phylum Chordata; class Amphibia; order Anura; family Aromobatidae; genus Anomaloglossus; species Anomaloglossus baeobatrachus. The sequence continues at coordinate 483,116,338 of NC_134356.1, read as the reverse complement.
GATAATCTAGAGACAGAGACCCCGATTCCAGCGATGTGTCACTTACTGAGCTGTTTGCTGTCATTTTGACAGAATCAATGTTTTCTCTGCTGCAGATCTAGCAGCTATACAAAGCTCATGAATATGCTGGACTATCTGGCAGCACGCCAAGTAGTCCTCTAATGAAAATCTACTGCTGATTAAACTTTGATTTTATCAAAACTACACGTTACAGCCCAGCAAGTGACACACTGCTGGAATCAGGATCTCCACTGGTGACAGATTCCCTTTAATACTGTTTTCAGTTCCTCTTGAGTTACATTTATCTTCAACACAGGTAATAAACAGTATATCACTAAAGTGAGTACAGTTTTGTAAATATTCTATTATATTTTTTCATAGGACAACAATGAAGAGATGAATCTTTCATACAATGTGAATTAGTCAATGTGCAGCTTATATAACCATGTAAATTTGGAGTGCCCTCTAAACAAGATACAGCTATTAACGTCTAAACTGCTCGCAACAAAAGTGAGTACACCCCTAAGTGTAAATGGCCAAATTGTGCCCAATTAGCCATTTTCCCTTCTTGGTATCATGTGACTCATTAGTGTTACAAGGTCTCAGGTGGGAATAGGGAGCAGCTGGGTTACATTTGGTGTTATCGCTCACACATGCTCTTATACTGGCCACTAGAAGTTCAACATGGCACCTCATGGCAAAGAATTCTCTTCAGATATGAAAGAAGAATTGTTGTTCTACATAAAGATGGCTTAGGCTATAAAAAGATTGCTAACACCCTAAAACTGAAATGAAGCACGGTGGCCAAGACCATACAGTGGTTTAACAAGACAAGTTCTACTCAGAACAGGCCTCGCCATCGTCGACCAATGACACTGAGTGCACATGCTCAGAGTCATAGGCTGTCTTTTCAAAATAGACATAACAGTTCTGTCAGCGTTTCTGCAGAGGTTAAAGGGATGGGAGGGGTCAGTGTCAGTGCTCACACCATACGCCGCACACTGCATCAAATTGGTCTACCTGGCTGTCATCCCAGAAGGAAGCGTCTTCTAAAGATGATGCATAAGAAAGCTGGCAAACAATTTGCTGAAGACAAACAAAATAAGAATATAGATTACTAAAAAAATGTTTTATGTTCTGATGACACAAAAATAAACTTATTTGGTTTAGATGGGGGAAAGTGTGTGTGGTGGCAGCCAGGCAAGGAGTACAAAGATAAGATCTTGCGAACAGTCATGCATGGTGGTGGGAGTGTCATGGTTTAGGGCTACATATTATTGCTACCAGATGTTGATTGAGAGAACCATGAATGCAAACGTACTGTGACTTATTGAAGCAGAGCATGATCCTCTCCCTTCATATTCCAACATGAAAATGACCAAAAACACACCTCCAAGACGACCACGGCCTTGCTAACGAAATTGAGGGTTAAGGTGATGGACTGGCCAAGCTCGCCTCCAGACCTTTATCCAATTGTTTATCTATGGGGCATTCTCAAATGGAAGGTTGAACAGCGGAAGGTCTCTAACATCCACCAGATCCGTGATGTTGTCATGGAGGAGTAGAATAATATTCTAGTGGCTATATTTGAAGCTGTAGCGAGCTCCATGCTTAAGAGAGGTATAGGAGTGCTTGAACACAATGGTGGCCACATAAAATATTTACACATCGGGCACAATTTGGCCATCTTCCCAATAAGGGTGTACTCATTTTTGTTGCCAGCAGCTTATACATTAATGGCCGTGTGTTGAGTTATTTAGAGCATACACCAAATTTACAGTTATACAAGCTGTACACTGACTACTTTACATTGTATCAAACTGTCATATCTTCTGTGTTGTGTAATAAAAAGATAAAATAAAATTTTTACAACAATGTGAGAGGTGTACTCACTTTTGTGATATACTGTGTGCTGAGTGACAACCACTAATAGCCACCATTCCAGACTCCGTAGATGTTGTCTTTGATATACCCACAGACTCAGACATGGCACATTAATCTGCACTGTAACCATGCATTACAATTAGTGTTCAGCGGATCCGAACTGTAAAAATCCGGATCCACACGGTTTCAGCGTCCGATCCGGGTTCGACACGGAAATCCGGCTGCACGATTCGTCCGTCCGTGTGTCTCTCTCTCTCGACCAGGGGGGACACTTGTAAAGGCAGAAAAAATCCAGCGATGTAGATTCTAAAACATCCAAGACTTTATTTTTTCTTATTAAAAAACATTCCACAGGGAAACAAAATTAGAAAACATATAACCGGAGACAATTTACCGACACCATCTCATTCGCGTCCAAACACAGACATGTTTCAGGACTGACTCCTTTCTCAGTATGTCACATTGATAAAGGAGTCCGTCCCGAAACATGTCTGTGTTTGGACGCGAATGAGATGGTGTCGGTAAATTGTCTCCGGTTATATGTTTTCTAATTTTGTTTCCCTGTGGAATATTTTTAATAAGAAAAAATAAAGACTTGGATGTTTTAGAATCTACATCGCTGGATTTTTTTCTGCCTTTACAGGGTTAACCCAGCTATTTTTGATTCTTTACCAGATTTCCAAAGTAATATACAATCTTACAAACAACAATGGAATCAGACAAACAATAAGATCCCACTCTGACTGTCTATACTCGTCACACAGACCTGGCTTTGCTCCGGTAGATCAATATGAGCACACAGATCAGGATACAAGTCAGTGCGATGCACACTCCCGCAACAATGCCGGTCATCGATTTCTGGTCCAGGTGATAAAAGTAATCTGCAACAAATATATAATTACTGTTTATATAATCAAATCAAGTAAAGGCAAACTTACAGCATGCATCTACTCATTATATTCAGTTTCATATTAAATCAAAGACTGATGTCAAAACTGCCTCAAAAGTGTAAACTAATAGGGACTCTATTGCTAGGTTTTTTGCCATCTAATTGGAGAGCAGAATAATCTAGCATGAGAGACCCGGATTCCAGTGATGTAGCATATATTGGGCTGCTTGCTGTAGTATTTATAAAATCACAGTTTTAGCAGCAGGATATTATCACTACAGAACTAGTAAACTTGCTGCCATGTAATCCTCCATATTCATGAACTCTGTATAACCCCACACTAATGACTGGCAGCTTTCTGCGTATGCATAGTGCACACAGAAAGCGATCAGGTTATACAGAGGCCAACATTCTGATCACGTCTAGATCAGCAGCAGATAAAACCATGATTTTATCAAAACTAAACCAAGCAGCCAGTTTGTGATACAATCGCTGACATAAGGGTCTTTGTTTCTGCATCATGCTTTATTAATGACTATGCAGTTCTCCCCCGCTGGTCTGTGTTAGGCCTCATTCAGATATCCGTGTTGTATCCATTATTTTCATAAATAGCGCACATACCCATTATAATCTATGGTGCTATTCACATGTCCGTATTTTTTCATGAACTGTATGTCCGCCCAACACACATGGAGATGTCCATTTTTTTAAGCCAGCAAGGATGGCAAGGGCCAATACAAGTCTATGGGTTTATGAAAACACATACAGCACACGGATGGCGTTCATATGCTGTATGTATGCTGTACATGTTTAACATTGCAGAGTGTAGGAGAAGCTTTGTAATGTATTTATTGATCCATCTGTGAAATACACTGATGGTAAAAACAGACACACGGATGACACGGATGTAAAACACTGATAAAAGTTTTTCACGTTTAAATATGTGTGAATGAGAACATGTGAAAGAGGCCTTAGAGCGTTTATTAGCCATCATGGAGTATATAAACCTCACAAAAGCTAATAGCACGGATCAATATTCTTGCTATGAAGGTAATGGTTCCATTTTTATTTTTAAACCAGCAACAGAACAACCTGATATTGAGATCTGCTTGAGATGACAATCTGCTGTGTAGCCACCACTGGTACATGCGGAATAAATGTATCCTTTTCCGTGAAGGAGCTAGAGGAGCTTAAGGCTATGTGCGCACGTTGCGTAAATACATGCAGTTACGCTGCGCTTTGTAGCGCAGCGTAACTGCATGCGTCCTGCGTCCCCTGCACAGTCTATGGAGATTGTGCAGGGGCCGTGCGCACGTGGAGTCTTAGAACGCAGCGCTTTGGCTGCTGCCCGAAGCGGGCGTTCAAGAAGTGACATGTCACTTCTTCCGTGCGCTTTGCCGGCAGCTCCTGCTCTGTCTTTGGGAGGAGCTGCAGGCAGAGCGCATGGAATCTGCTTTTTTTTTTTTCTCTACGGACATTTTCTGCAGCAATTTGAAGCGCTCGTGTGCTCTTCAGATCGCTGCAGAAATTTCTGCAGGGCTAGTACGCAACGTGCGCACATAGGGTTAGATGTATTTATTGAAACACAAATGTATGAACTTATGTATTGTACTGTTAACTTTCTATTATATCAGGTCCAGGTCATGACATTAATATTAAAGAGAACCTGTCAGAAAAATCCTGCCAAGTAAAGAACAGACATGTCCATATTGGCCCTGTAAGGCTGAAGTTATATCTGAGTGTGGCTCACACAAGGATAGCATTGCATCACCCGGACTGGCTGCTGGCTCTCCTGACAGAAGCGCGTCAGTTGCATAGAAATACATGAAGCTGCACACTCCTGTCAGGAGAGCCATCGTCCAGTCCGGGCAATCAGATATGATCCTCACGTGAGCCACACGCAAGTGTGACTTTAGCCTAATATTCATTAAAATGTTACTGGTTGTGAAGAAATCCATTTTATTGATGTTGTCCTGTGATCATAGTTTGTGCATTGGGGCGCACCTGTTGGCATGGTCAATTCTTAGTGCTCTGGTCCCTCCTGTGTTTGAATGACAGGTGCCCTGACTTCTATTTTAAATATCACACCAGGGCAGTATTTATTGTGGTCTCCAAAAAAAAAAAAGAAGACTTCAAATAAATAGCGCCATCTGTCGCATCTACAAGTCATCGCTCCGAGTTCTAAGACAGTGTATCCACAGAATGAGAACCGCGATGTCTTGTAGATGAGAGCACGAATTTTATTGAAACCTAATTTTTTTTTTTCTTCCGGAAGACCACAAAATTTAAAGCCTCGGCGCGATATTTACAATAAGAGGCCGGGCACTGACTGATCAATGACCTGTCATTCAAACACATGATGCAGATGGAGGGACTAGAGCACCAAGATAAGACCCTAACCAAAGGTCCTCTCCAATGCATGAGCTATGATTACAGGAAAAAGTCAAAACATGGATTTCTTCACCGCAGATATTATTCACATCAGTATTACATTGACATTATGGCCATGTGTGTTGTTAACTTAGAAAAATCCTGCTCACAGGTTATCTTAAAATAGTAGTTTGAGGTATGATTTTGCTCTATGACTGGATCTGTGGCGGTTCTTCGTCGCAATGATTGCTTTCTCGAAAGTTCAGATAACTATTCTGCTGGTAAAAAGACGAGCAATCAAGCGAGATCGGCAAATGCATCATTGCCAATAACAGACACCCACATGTATTGGTTTAACAATACCAACAATTCTAGAGAAATACAAGGTTGCAAATTAAATATCTAAAAAATTTGGAACAAAGGAATAAAAACTGAAAAGTGTCTAAGATCAATAAAGCGTGGACTAAATTACAAAGCTCTGTTCACTATTGCTGAGAACGGCACATTCTGTGATATACGATTCAGAGTTGCACTTTCATCTACAAATAAATCACTGTCGTTAATTTGTTTATTTTAAGTTTATTACAATGACAGTGAATCAACTGCACCTAGTAATTCTGAGCCAGAATGCTGCTTCTCAGTCTGGAGTCATTTGTCTTTGCTGAATAGAGGACTGCTGGGCAGACACAAAGCCACAGATGGGTGTCTGCAAGAATTTATGCTCCCAAGTAAATAATGAAACCGATTCTCTTTGTTTACTGTATTTCCAAACTGACCTTGACTGTTGGCAGAATTTAACTGCTTTGACTTCATGCTGCTGCGCACGGTCTCCTTGGGTTGTACAGCCAGCTCCAGCGCGTTTGAGAACGGGCCCTCTCCAACTTCATTGGAAGCCGAGATCTTCACTAGATAGATATTTCCAGGTAGAAGATCTTCCAGCAAAGCCATGGTTATCGCTCCTGTAATTTGCCAAACAGTTTAGATCAGGAAGGGAAAAATCCACTAAACAGTGCATTCACAATTTCATTCTCATATCAATGTGCACCTGCCCTTGGCATGTGCTCAAATAAATGAGAACAACGTGTTAGGGAAGTTTGTCTATATGTCTATGTGGTCTCTGAGCCAGGCCTTTTCTTATTTCTTACACAGACAACTCCAAATCTAATAAGAAGCTATGTATGTAATAAAAGTCCTTAAAGCACACCAATCACCAGGATTTTCCTATAAAACCTAAAGCCAGTGCTATACTGGCACTCTCAGGCTGATTCTATACATACCTTTAGTTGTGAGATCGGATGTCTAGTTTTTGAAACACAAGCAAGTTTGTAAAATGAACAGTTTTTTGATTGGCAGCTGCAGCAGCTAATAGCTGGGGTGGGGTTTGATAGTGATTCACGCCCCCCCCTGCCTGTTCATCATTCTCCTAGCAATTAGTTATGCCAATTCCATTATAGAAAGCTGTGGCTATAAATCATGGTGGCTAGAAGAACCTTGCTGACATCATACCCATGTGACCAGAAGGGGCTGGGCCTCAGCCAACAGAAAAATAATGTTGCTTCCTGGTATCAGCTATGTTGGCTAAGGCCCCACCCTTTCTGGTCACATGGGTTGCAAGGTTCTTCTAGCCACCATGATTTATAGCCACAACTTTCTATAATGGAATTAGCATAAATAATAGCAAGGGGGATGACGGACAGGCAGAGGGACAGGGATCACTATCAAACCCCACCCCAGCTATTTAGCTGCTGCCAATCAAAAGACTTTTCATTTTACAAACTTTAGTTGTCAGCTAGGATGTATAGTTTTTGAAAAACAAGCAAGTAAAAGGTATGTATAGAATCAGCCTGATCGTGCCAGTATGGCACTGGCTTTAGGTTATATAGGAAAATCCTGCTGATTGGTTCACTTTAAAAGCAACATGCACATATACAAACCCAAAATGTCAGAAATCCTATTGAATGTTATAATGTTTGACCTTACAGGCGTTGTCCACTACTAGGACAAGCCCTTCTCATTCTACTTCTCCCGTGCTGGCGCTGTTCCATCCATCGGAGATCGCGTGACGTCACAATGCCTAAACTGTGCCGGCTTCTGTTTCCCTGCCTTCGGACAAATGAGTTAATCAGCAGAAAGTGAGCACTGCCGCTCGCTTCCTGTTGATTGCTTTTGTATCTGAAGTCGGGGAGACAGAAGCCGACGCCGATAGGACGCGGGGTTCGCATGACATCACAATGTCACGCAAGCCTGGACTCGGATGGAACGGCGCCAGCCACGGAGGTGAGTATAGGCTTTATTTTATTTCACCTGAGGGAAACATGTGGAATCAGAAGGGCTTGTCCCAGTAGTGGACAACCCCTTTAAGGTAAGAACCAACTTTGGATAATACTTATTAAAACTGCACCAGAATGGCAGGTGATCTCTGACAATGGTCAATAATTAGCTTGTTCTTAGCCCTTTTTTATTTGTGTTATTCAAAAATTAATGTTTGCCTAACAATAAAGATAAGCAGCAAACACTAGGGCTGCTTTATTCAAGGGAGCAGAAAGTTCAAACATTCTCAGGAGCTGCTCACAAAGTCCCTGCAATCATGTAAATATTGGAAGCCGCTCACAAGCCATGGGTAATCACAGAAGCTTAACACCGTGCAATGCACAAAGGCTAAGCTTGCCATAGACAGGCTGGATTCTCTCTAGTTCAAACACAAAGACTGAACAGGATACAGGCCATTGTGCCATTGTGAGCCCGACCGCAGTGGAAATGGCAGCTAGCTCCGTACGGCATATATTGCAATGTATCCAGCATAACAGTGAATCCAGGCAAAATTATATTTATAGATAGATGGCTACAAACCAGAGTAGAGGAGTCTATGAGCTTGGATCACCACCACTATACAGCAGTGGTCAATTACAGGCTGATAGGAGATGCACTGCAAAGTGGATATACACCAGTTCACCTAGTATTTATTTTCTTAATACAATCAAAATGTATTAAATACATTAGCTGTATTATTAATAAATATTTATGATGGCAGCAGCTTCTAAGCTCATTTATAAACACGTGTATCCACATAGATGTACATAATAATGCAAGAAGGGACATGCAAGAAAATCTTAAAAATGCAAGATATTCAACATGTGTTTTCCTGCTATTAAGTGTCACTTATATATGTCTGTGCGTTCCACCACCACCGATATTTAGTGCTTAAGAAAGGGTTTGTCTGGCAGCACCTAGCAACTTTCACCACTTTTTCAACTGTTTAGACTCAGATCTCATGGAACCAGAGATGCAAAGAGGTTCTCCAGGAATAGAAAGGAAATAGATATATGAAAGCTCATTATAATTAAATTCCTAAATACATTTAATAAGCACCGTATTTTTCGCTTTATAAGGCGCACCCCCAAATTTAGTGAAGGAAAAGAGAATTTTTTTTTTAATGTTAAATGGGGTCCATCTTATAATGCCATTGTCCGTCTAACAAATCATATAGGGTATATGTCCCTCATAGCGCCCCATCCTAAAATTAGCTCCCTTAATCTGGATATAGCCCCCTTGTGCTGGCACACGTTCCCCTGTGCTGCCTATGGCTCCCTATGGATTGCACACGTTCCCTGTGCTGCCTATGGCGCCTTATGGATTGCAAACGCCCCTCTGTGCTGCCTATGGCCCCCTATCGATTGCACACGTCCCTCTGTGCTGCCTATGGCCCCCTATGGATTGCACATGTCCCTCTGTGCTGCCTATGGCCCCCTATGGATTGCACACGTCCCTCTGTGCTGCCTATGGCCCCCTATGGATTGCACACGTCCCTCTGTGCTGCCTATGGCCCCCTATGGATTGCACACGTTCCCCTGTGCTGCCTATGGCCCCCTATGGATTGCACACGTTCCCCTGTGCTGACTATGGCCCCCTATGGATTGCACACGTTCCCCTGTGCTGCCTATGGAACCCTATGGATTGCACACGTTCCCCTGTGCTGCCTATGGCCCCCTATGGATTGCACACGTTCCCCTGTGCTGCCTATGGCCCCCTATGGATTGCAAATGTTCCCCTGTGCTGCCTATGGCCCCCTATGGATTGCACACGTTCCCCTGTGCTGCCTATGGCCCTCTATGGATTACACACATTCCCCTGTGCTGCCTATGGCCCCCTATGGGTCGCACACATTCCCCTGTGCTGCCTATGGCCCCCTATGGATTGCATACATTCCCCTGTGCTGCCTATGGCCCCCCCTATGGATTGCATACGTTCCCATGTGTTAGATATCGCCCCCATGCTGCTGCCCATAGAAAAATAAAACACTCTTTCCTTACCTACTCCAGCGCTGATCTCCCTCCTGTCTCCCTCCGTGCTTCTGTTCCTCCACTTCCTGGTTCTCAGTGCAGTCATATGATCGGCACAGCAGAGTGACTTCATCTCTGCGTGCCTGATCACAGTGGAAGCAGGGACACTGGGGAGAAACGCTGGAGGAGGTAAGTAAAGCTTTTTTATTTTAGGATGAGCAGCAGCCTGGGGGCTATATCTAACAAAGGGGGGGCATGTGCCATCACAGTGGGACGCAGGCTCATATAATATGCACCGCTGCCCCAGCCCGTCACTGCGGTGCGGTTTCAGCACCACTGTGATGGACAGCGGCTGTGCATATTATATGAGCAGGAGATCTAACGCTGCCGCCGCAGCGTTCACCTGCCCCCAGCAGCGCTCCAGAGCGGACCCTGCAGTGTATATATCTATATATACACCCCCCCCGTATATTCGGCTTATAAGATGCACCCCCTACTTTCCCCCAAAATTTGGTAGAACAAAAGTGCGTCTTATAAAGCGAAAAATACGGTATATCACATCAGTTTTGTGTAGGGAAGTAATCACAATAGTAACCCCTTAACGATGTGAGCATATGTGAGCGGCCCAAGTTGTGAGCAAGTGTATGGAGCGGGCTCACAGGTTGAGCCTGCGCCATACCTGTAAAATAATGGCTACGTGTCAAAGCCAGGATCTGCTTCCAACAGCTGCAGATAGAGTGGAGTTGCGCTCACAATTGCTAACCTGTTAAATATTGCTGTCAATGTGCCTTTATGCATCCAAGAGCTTTGCCCAGGACATGGCTGGGCAAAGATGGGTTGCTGGGAGGTTCTTGAAGTACCCTGTGCCTGCCATCATAGAGTTCCTCTGACACTCAGCCTGTGGCCAGGCTGTAGAAGAGACCATGATTTTTACTATATTCAGCAAAACTGAAGCATTTTTGTATATAGTACAAGCAAACAGATCGTCGCAGGTTCAAATGGACTAACTGATGCAATACAAAGCAAAAAAAAAAAAAGTTTTAAAAAAACATGAAAAAGCTTAAATAAAATGGCTTCATAGCCCGTGGTGGAGTCAGATGCTCCCGATTCATGAAGAGTTGCATGACTCTTCATGAATCTGGAGCGTCTGCCGAGTGGTGTGCGCCTCTGTGCACTACGCCTGAGATCTTACTGAGATTTCTAGGATATGGAATGCCACAACTCATCATGAATTAGACAAGCTGTGGTGTCAGTCCTGCCCTGGAAATGCCCATTTCAATGGAGCTAGGAGAAACTGGTGTGAAAACTTCCAAAGTTTGCAACTTGGATTATGCACAATCTTCACAGATTGTGCTGGGGACGCAGGACGCATGCAGTTACGCTGCGGTGCAGAACGCAGCGTAACTGCATGCAATAAGCACACGTGGGCACAGAGCCTATAGCTGCCGGAATCACCGTTCTTCTTCCTGTATAAGGGTAGAAACCATGTGCAATGCACCAATAAACAGCGTTTGACATGCTTTTTTTGGGGGGATGTGAGGGGGGGGTTACTATGCTCCCATTGTGTCAGAGGCATACAGGCCTGCTTTCCAGTCTTGGATTGAGTAGGGTTTACCCCTGAAAATACTTCAGGTTCCACTAGTATGGGAAAACGTGAGCTACGGTGCAGATGTCAAGCCCGAGCCCCTTTTCTATCATGTAATAGCGAATGTCGGCAATTTTACTCAGCTACTTTAGAGACTTGTTTCTAAGTTTTGAAGTATGAATCCGGCCATCACACTTCTCTGCAGCTTGTTTGCATCAAGGAAGTTCATAGGATGGGATCTGTCCAGAGAACGGCCCATGTTATGAGGTGTGAGCTGACCACGGGTCTCTTACTAGCAGCTGTGTCTTGTCCTTCATGACATAACCTTTGCTATAGTGTTATAAAGCTGTCATAGTTCTAGATACTTCACAGACCTTCACGCTGATCAAATACCAGCAGAGACTCTGCAAGTCTGATGGACTTCTAGTGAAGTCAGATTTAGGGCTACCCGTGCAGGACGTTTAAATTAAAAAAAATAAAAATAAAAAAAAAAGAAACGTGTATAAATCTCCGGAGTGTTCAATCATCAGGAGTCCATTAACTCATTAATGATTGCTCTGCTCCGGCATTAATGGCTGTTAATGACCTCACATCCTAATGATTTCAAGGATGGTGGCAGGGACCAAAGCTAAGAAAAGTAGCAAGGTAATAAATATTTAATAATTGGTGTAATAAAGTCTCTTAATAATGAGGTGTTATATATGCTTGAAGTCACTGTGTATGAAAAGTCAGAGCAAAAAATGAGCAGAGGTGAACCTCAACACTAAATCTGGATCATGGCTGTCCTTAATAATTGCTACTGACCATACATACCTCATGTATATTATAGCCTCAGCAAAAAGAACAAGACACAAAAAATATACAAAATATCGATAAAGCATAAATCAAAGAAAGCAGCAAGTCCATTACCATCTCTGTGCATAATCTGCCACTGGTCGGCAGCCCAATCTTTTCTAGACGCATACAATATTGTGTAGCGGGTGACGGCTGACTCCAAGTCCTCAGGGGGCTTCCAGGAGACCAAAGCGGTATTTTCTTCAATCAGCGTCACCTTGACACCTACAGGTGGGCTGCTTGGAGCTGCATGCAAATGACAAAGCACAACATGGGTGTGGCAGAATAACACAAATTTGCAGGTGGCCACTCACAGTATTGTACAATATTAGCGCAGACTTGTGGCACGCTCTCTACTGGTGCAGATGAAGGCAAGAGCACTGGTAGAAAGGAACAGTTGCCGAGCCCAAGAAAGGACTACGATCGACAGGGACATTTAAGGTCCACCTCTTTTGAGAGATTCTATAATATATACCGTATTTTTTGGATTATAAGACGCACTTTTCCTTCCAAAAATTTGGGAGGAAAATGAGGGGTGCGTCTTAAAATCCGAATATAGCTTTACCTGGGGGTCCTGTCTGTGCAGCGATCGGGCGGCCGGGTGCCTGCGTGCAAGCGGCCGGGTACCTGTGGCTGCGTGCGGGCGGCAGTCGGGTGCCTGTGCCTGCGTGCGGGCGGCAGCCGGGTGCCTGTGCCTGCGTGCGGGCGGCAGCCGGGTGCCTGTGCCTGCGTGCGGGCGGCAGCCGGGTGCCTGTGCCTGCGTGCGGGCGGCAGCCGGGTGCCTGTGCCTGCGTGCGGGCGGCAGCCGGGTGCCTGTGCCTGCGTGCGGGTGGCAGCCGGGTGCCTGTGCCTGCGGCAGCCGGGTGCCTGTGCCTGCGTGCGGGCGGCAGCCGGGTGCCTGTGCCTGCGTGCGGGTGCCTGTGCCTGCGTGCGGGCGGCATCTGGGTGCCTGTGCCTGCGTGCGGGCGGCAGCCGGGTGCCTGTGTGCGGGCGGCAGTCGGGTGCCTGTGCCTGCGTGCGGGCGGCAGTCGGGTCCCTGTGCCTGTGTGCGGGCAGCAGTCGGGTGCCTGTGCCTGCGTGTGGGCGGCAGCCAGGTGCCTGTGTGCGAGAGGCAGCTGACACCGACAGGCACCCGGCTGCCGCCCTCACACAGGCACCCGACTGCCGCCCACACGCAGCCACAGGTACCCGGCTGCCACCTGCACGCAAGCACAGGTACCCGGCTGCCGGAGTGCGGCGGGCGGCTGTGCAGCAGGTTACCCAGTTTGTCCGCGGTCCCAGTTTCAAATGATGGCACTGGGAGTCAGCGTGTGCGCAGATGGAGCCCTTGGATGAGAGCTCCATCTGCGCAGGCGCCATCATTTGAACCGGGACCGCGGACGCTGGGACACTCACTGCACCGACCTGCTGCACGACTCACCCGCCGCCACCACGGACGCCGCTGCCGCTGCCACCAGAGACCCCGCGCGCCTGCCAGCACAACCTCTGCCTCCGCTTCACCACCACTGCTGCCCCCCTCCGGTAAGAGAACACCGGATATATACATACATACATACACACACACACACATATATATCAGTGTGTGTGTGTAGATATATATATATCTAATTGCCTTATTCTGTCTGTCTGTCTGTCTTGCTCCAAAATTGTGTCCTTACAGTGACACAAAGCTGATTGGCCGCTGGGCTCGCCATGGCCCCGCCCCCCCGCACAGATTAGCCGCTCGCCCAGGCTCCGCCCCCCCCCACAGATTGGCCTCTCGCCACGGCACCCTGCAGGCATTGGCAACTCGGCCACGCCCCGCCCCCCTCACGCAATGCACGCTAGCTCTGGCCCCCCCTCCCCCACATTCCCCGAACCGACACGGTCACGGAGCCATGACTACCAGGTAAGTACTGTACCCCTGGGAGCCCACATCAGCGTATGCCGCCAAACCAGCCGACACATACCCTCGCATTGCTGGGGCTGGCCGGCGTATGCTGGTGTGGGCTCCCGTGCGACGAGATACGCTGGTAACCATGGTAGCATAGTTACCAGCGCATCAAGGTCCTGCAGCGGCGGAAAATACACACACACACACACACATAACACACACACACACATACACACACACACACACACACATCAGATCACACTCACTCTCACACACACCTCACACACACATCACATCGCATCCACATACTCACAACATCCTGGGATATCGCTTGCTTCTCGGCGGCGATATTGTGCTGTGAGCTTCCAGGACCTGCCGGAGGATCACATGGCCAGAAGCATGTGGTATCTCCGGATGTTGTGAGTATGAGCGCGTATGTGCAATATCGTCAATGTGTGTGTGCGTGAGTGTATGCGATCGGGTGTGTGTGAGTGTATGCGATACGGTGTGTGTGAGTGTATGCGATCGGGTGTGTGTGGGTGTGTGTGAGTGTATGCGATCGGATCTGTGAGTGTCGGCAGAGGAGCACGGCGTGCTGGAGGAGGCTGGGAGGAGAGAGGCTGATGCTGGGAACCGAAAAGGCATCAGCTGGGGACAGAAAAGGCTGATGCTGGGAGGAGAGAGGCTGATGCTGGGGACCGAAAAGGCATCAGCTGGGGACAGAAAAGGCTGATGCTGGGAGGAGAGAGGCTGATGCTGGGAGGAGAGAGGCTGATGCTGGGAGGAGAGAGGCTGATGCTGGGAGGAGAGAGGCTGATGCTGGGATGAGAGAGGCTGATGCTGGGATGAGAGAGGCTGATGCTGGGATGAGAGAGGCTGATGCTGGGATGAGAGAGGCTGATGCTGGGGACAGAGAGGCTGATGCTGGGGACAGAGAGGCTGATGCTGGGGACAGAGAGGCTGATGCTGGGGACGAGAGAGGCTGATGCTGGGAGGAGAGAGGCTGATGCTGGGAGGAGAGAGGCTGATGCTGGGAGGAGAGAGGCTGATGCTGGGAGGAGAGAGGCTGATGCTGGGAGGAGAGAGGCTGATGCTGGGAGGAGAGAGGCTGATGCTGGGAGGAGAGAGGCTGATGCTGGGAGGAGAGAGGCTGATGCTGGGAGGAGAGAGGCTGATGCTGGGAGGAGAGAGGCTGATGCTGGGAGGAGAGAGGCTGATGCTGGGAGGAGAGAGGCTGATGCTGGGAGGAGAGAGGCTGATGCTGGGAGGAGAGAGGCTGATGCTGGGAGGAGAGAGGCTGATGCTGGGAGGAGAGAGGTTGATGCTGGGAGGAGAGAGGCTGATGCTGGGAGGAGAGAGGCTGATGCTGGGAGGAGAGAGGCTGATGCTGGGAGGAGAGAGGCTGATGCTGGGAGGCGAGAGGCTGATGCTGGGATGAGAGAGGCTGATGCTGGGATGAGAGAGGCTGATGCTGGGATGAGAGAGGCTGATTCTGGGATGAGAGAGGCTGATGCTGGGATGAGAGAGGCTGATGCTGGGGACAGAGAGGCTGATGCTGGGGACAGAGAGGCTGATGCTGGAATGAGAGAGGCTGATGCTGCGGGTAGAGAGGCTGATGCTGCGGGCAGAGAGGCTGATGCTGCGGGTAGAGATGCTGATGCTGGTGCAGCATGGGGGATGGAGCACGATGGGGGGTGCGCAGCATGGGGGATGGAGCACGTTTGGGAGTGCGCAACATGGCGCATGGAGCACGTTTGGGAGTGCACAGCATGGCGGATGGACCACGCTTGGGAGTGCGCAGCATGGCGGATGGAGCACATTTGGGAGTGCGCAGCATGGCGGATGGAGCACGTTTGGGAGTGCGCAGCATGGCGGATGGAGCACGTTTGGGAGTGCGCAGCATGGCGGATGGACCACGTTTGGGAGTGCGCAGCATGGCGGATGGAGCACGTTTAGGAGTGCGCAGCATGGCGGATGGAGCACGTTTGGGAGTGCGCAGCATGGCGGATGGAGCACGTTTGGGAGTGCGCAGCATGGCGGATGGAGCACGTTTGGGAGTGCGCAGCATGGCGGATGGACCACGTTTGGGAGTGCGCAGCATGGCGGATGGAGCACGTTTAGGAGTGCGCAGCATGGCGGATGGACCACGTTTGGGAGTGCGCAGCATGGCGGATGGAGCACGTTTGGGAGTGCGCAGCATGGCGGATGGACCACGTTTGGGAGTGCGCAGCATGGCGGATGGAGCACATTTGGGAGTGCGCAGCATGGCGGATGGAGCACGTTTAGGAGTGCGCAGCATGGCGGATGGACCACGTTTGGGAGTGCGCAGCATGGCGGATGGAGCACGTTTGGGAGTGCGCAGCATGGCGGATGGACCACGTTTGGGAGTGTGCAGCATGGCGGATGGAGCATGTTTGGGAGTGCGCAGCATGGGAGATGGAGCACGATGGGGGGTGCGCAGCATAGGGGATGGAGCACGATGGGGGGTGCGCAGCATAGGGGATGGAGCACGATGGGGAGTGCGCTGCATGGGGGATGGAGCACGATGGGAAGTGCACACCTCCCCCCAACACACACACGCGCGCGCGCACTGCACAACACACCACACACACACACTGGGAACCACAAACAACTGCCCTACACAGACACCCACACACACAGACAACGCTGCACACACAAATATACGCACATACCGCACAACACACACATTGCACAAAACATACCTCCCCCCAAAACACACCACACACACACACAAACCGCGCAACACACACACAACGCTACAGACACACAGCGCTCCACAAACAACGCAACACACGCAACACACATACAGCACCGCTCTCACCCCCCGTCACACCCAGACAACACCCAGAACATGTACAGCGCCCTACACAAACACTTGGTAACTACACACAACAACATCTATATATATATATATATATATATTATATATATATATATATATAACAAAAATCATACATGAACTACACAATACGTAAATTCTAGAATACCCGATGCGTAGAATCGGGCCACCTTCTAGTATATATATATATATATATATGGAAAAGTAAAAGGGATACAGCAAATATCTAGCGGTCCGGTTGGCATAAAACTATGGATATGTTGGTAGAAAAATTTAAAAATATAACAAAAGCTGTGAATAATATGTTGCAGGAAATAGTGCGTTATGGACAATTTCACGGTATAAACCGATAAATTAAATAATTGAAGAAAGAAAACACTAAGGGGCCCTTTGCACACTACGACATCGCAGGTGCGATGTCGGTGGAGTCAAATCGAAAGTGACGCACTTCCGGCGTCGCGCTCGACACTAGTGTTTAAATCGTTTTAACTACGATTACCGAGCGCAAAAGCGTCGGTATCGTATGATCGGTGTAGTGTCGGTCATTTTCATTACGTTGGCTACTGCGACGGTATGATGTTGTTCCTCGTTCCTGCGGCAGCACACATCGCTGTGTATGACGTCACAGGAGCGCTCATCTCCGCCCCTCCGCTTCTATTGGTCGCCTACCGTGTGACGTCGCTGTGACGCCACACGACCCGACCCCTTAGGAAGGAGGCGGGTCGCCGGCCAGAGCGACTTCGCAGGGCAGGAGGTGAGTGCATGTGAAGCTGCCGTAGCGATAATGTTCGCTACGGCAGCTATCACCGTGATATCGCAGCTGCGACGGGGGCGGGGACTATCGTGCTTGGCATCGCAGCATCGGCTTGCGATGTCGTAGTGTGCAAAGGGCCCCTAAGTCCCTGTGGTTTCTCGCCAGATAGGCCATGACTGGACATAGGCTCCGTCTGCTGCCCTATCATCCGTATGTGATCTGTGACGGATTTTTAATGAATAGCGAAATGCCAAATTATGCTGTGTAAAATAGTGGCATACCCTTCTAAGTATACGCCTTCTGATCCATGCTTACACACGTCAGTTCAGCACTGATGCCTAAAATAACTGCTCAATATTGTTGTAGCCAGCAGCCATTGCAGTCACTGTTTTACAAGGCCTGTGGGACTTTTCACTACGCTCTCAAAGTAAATGGCTTTCATAATTCATACCTTCTGGAAGTGTGGAGTGGTAGACCACCGGGCTCCAGGGACTTGACAACTGGTCTACATGTAGCCTCACAGCAAACTCGTACTTTGTATTTGCTTCAAGATCTTGAACTAAAATATGAGGTTCGGACCTGTGTATAGAAAGAATAGAATACATATTGCTTTAACTGGAGGTGATGGGGGAAATCACATTACCAGTAACAACATTTGTATCATCAATTCTGTAAACTGCCATACAGCGGCCATATACTGGTTATATCTTCCGGATACTGTTTCCTCAACAGACAATATCAGGCACGTATCATATCACAAATCTAAGATACCATCATGTTTTAGCATTTCTAATAAAATATTTTATTACGACATGTTAAGGCTGTAAATGTTTTCTTCCACATAGTTGTAGAGATAATAGTGTAAATGCAGAATGTTATCAGTTGTACTGTATACTGTACTTACGTCTGGAGGTAAAGCACTAAAGAAGCATTCTGCAGACCGACGGGATTGCACCGCACAGTATAGTTAATATCTTGTCCAGAGGAAAATGCAGGTCGCCCCCAATAAAGGTAGATGGAAGATGAGCTGTTTGCTTTGGCATAGAGATGATGAGGGGGAGGAGGAGGAGGAATCAAATGATCAGGCACCGCTGTTTGGGAAAATAATTAATTTGTTACATATATAAAAAAAAATAAATCCAAATTTGAGATTCAGAAAGCTTAAAGGTAACGTGTCCAGTAAAAAAAGTGCTATTAACCTGGAGATATGGGGTTAATGTGCAGGTTAATGGCGTTCTGAAGCGTCAATGCAGGAGATGAGGAGGTGTGGTTACAGTCGCCGCTCACTATGCACTGAGCGGTGACTGAAATAGCATTGGCGCCACTCCTATGACTGAAAGCAAAGTCTGCCGGGAGGAATAAAGTTCATTTACTCCTGGCAGCGGGGGCCAGCACTGTAAATATTAAGTCTATGAATAAACTTGATATATTAGTCAATAAAAGTTTCCAAATTTATTAAATGCTTTTAATTTTACTTCAGTAACCATAGAAACATTTAACTAAAAGATTAAAAAACACAGAAAGCAGCATACTTTATTGAAACCAAAATTTTTGTCAGTCTCAAAGCGTTCCTTTGTTCCTACCCACCTCCAGTACCGTTGCCCTACCATTGGTGTCCGGGCTGTTGTGACATTGTTATGACATGCGAGCCGGAGACCAATCCGCTCCGACTTCCGTCTCCCCACCTTCAGACCAAACGAATTAATCAACAAGAAGAAGTGAGTGCTGTAGCTGTGCCCACTCCCAGTTGATTGCTGATTCAGTCCGAAAGTGGGGAGACCGAAGCCAGCACTGATTGGACAAGAGACTTGCGTGACATCACAACTCCACGTGAGCCCAGGGAGCGCGAGCCCGTACACCTCTGGAAGGACACCAGTACGGGAGGAGAGTATACGCTTTATTACTTTATCTGGGGGAACGTGTGGAATCAGAAGGGGTTGTCCTAGTAGTGGACAACCTCTTTAACCCTTTAACCATAACTGTATACATTGGCACCACCTGCGTTATCAAAAGTGAATACATCCTATATTTAGAAGTAAAATTTATAATTTTCTTTTCTATTTCTAGATTTTTGCAGTAATGCTGGGGCCAAAAGGAAGCTGCAATCGCTAGCCATTAATAGTTAGCCACCCAATTAAAACAAAACAAAAACAAAAAACATATGATAAATGCTACAACCTTCATTACAGCAAACATTCATCTTGGAGCAATACATGATTTTCATTTTTCTGCCAATTATTGGTCAACATGATAAAAACTGGCAACAATGGCAAGAACTTAAGAAATGGCAAGAATTAATGGCACATTAAATTTAATATTGATAAATGTAAAGTAACTCACTTGTACTACAGTAAAATATTACTGCATATATGTTAAATGGAAAAAAACTGGGGACTGACGAAGGAAACGACTTGAATATTTTTCTTTGAAACTAAGATAAGCAGCAGCAAATAGGCAGACTAGAAGTATAGACACAAATCTGTGATCACCGGTCCCAGACAGGCTGCCTTTATACTAGAGTAATGCACTGCATTTTTCTAAATATATATATACACACAACCTATAAAATGGGTGTCTTTAATGAGTGCTAATGATCTGTAAAATGTATGACTTTCTTGTAAAAATACTTTAGGTTACTTACAAACACAGACTGGTGTGCTGACTGTTTGGTCAGCTTGATAGCCTTCATCCATATTGTTATAAGCCAGCAATCTTACATGGTACTTTCTTCTGGGATCTAAGAAGAAAACAACATAAGAGCAAAAAAAAAAAGAACTGAAGTCAACAGTATAATAAACACCTTCAATAATTTTATTACTGCTGCGTTAATTATCTTAAATAAAATAGGACATGGACAAACTGGCCTGAACAAATCCTTAGGCCTCATCCACATGACATGCATTACACCAGGGGTCTCAAACTTTGGTGGGCCATATTATTTACAAGACAAAGTGACATTTTTAGTGATACCATGTTTTCTTTTTTTCTGTACACCTTTAGATCCTTGGGTGATGGGTTATAGTAGTTTTATAGCTTGGGTTGTTACAGATGTGGCGATAAACGTGCACTTTTTAAATTTACTTTCGTTTATATATAAAACGGCATTTTTAGTATCAAATTATTTTTTTCATGCTTCATTTATGCATTGCTTTTTTTTTTTTTTAAACACATTCCCTTACCCCCCATCCCCAATTGGTCACATACATTAATATTGCCTTACAGTTAGCACCATATAGTAATTCTGGAAAACATCTTTTATTAATGCCACATTCTGGTCCCCTTCTTATAGTACTGTGCCATCCTTATCCCCTTCTTGTAGTAGTGTCCAAATCCTAGTCCCCATCCTGTAGTAACATGACCCACCCATGTCGTCTTGCAGAAGTATCCTAATCCTCGTCACCATTTTGTAGTAATGTCCCCATACTGGTCCCAATCTTGTTCCCCTTTTTCAATATTCTCATCCTGGTCCCCTTGTAGTAAGGTCTTCCATACTGGTCCTCATTTTGTAGTAATGCATCATCCTTGTCCCCTTCTCGTATTAATGTGCCTATCCTTGTCCCCTTGTTGAAATAATGTACCCATCTTGTTCCTCATCTTTTAGTAATGCCCCATCCTTGTTCCCTTTTTGTAGTAATGTGCCCATCCTGGTTCCCATCCAGTAGTAATGTCCCCTATTGTACTGTTCTTCACATACGTTAAAAAAAAAAAAATCTTGTCCTTCTATCCCTCAGCATCCTCTTTTCTGCACATGCACCCTGCAGACACCATAGACCTCTTGACGATCCCTTTCCAGGCCAGCAACTGGCGTCAGCGTGCCTGCATGGCGATGTATATCATCACTGGCATGTGCCACCATGCCGATCTCGGCTGCCAGCCTCTGATTGGCCGGAGGTTGACATTGGCCTTGCAGTGCAGGGCGCCGGTCACTGTGCAGCAATACATTTCAATTGAATGCGTGTCCAAGGATGCACATTCAACTGAAATAAAGCGTTGACTTGAGCGGCCCCCTGGACAGGGCAGCGATTGTCAAGTGCCCTATGGTGTCTTAGAGCCGCATGATGCAGCCTCAGGGGCTACATGAGACCCGAAGGCTGTGTGTTTGAGAACCCAGCATTACACTGTTGATGAATACATGAGCTATGGGTACAAATAAGCAAAAAGATTCATTTTACGCCCATTTGGTGTCTATTTTGTTACCCAGTTATGTCGCCTGTGACTAGTCCTCACGTGATCTCATGATGTTGTGAAGGCCTAGTAAACAGAAGTGCCCAGAATGGCAGCTTTTAAAGTTCTGGCTGAGGAAGTTGACACTGCCCTGGTCCGGTTGCTAATGGAGTCCTGAAGTGGACACTGGACTAAAGTGGTGCAAATCTATTTGCTCATTTCCTGTTATGAGTTCTCATAGAATCTATACAAATCTTGTACACGGAATAAAGGAATTGGTCCATAGAATCCTGAACTCATACAGTGTGGTCCATATGACATTATATGTGTGATCTTTGTGACAACCATGACTGTGACCCAGCTAACCGTGGAAACATTTTCACAAACGATTACACTTACTATTCTCGGCACCACAATCATACTAAATCATGACATTGGCAAGACAATATATCATGAAAAAAGACATTTCTTTACACTTACAGCTGAGAAACTCACTGTGTTACTACAAATCTGTCTATAGAAGTAGAGAAGGATTAATCATGCAACCTCCAACATTCATATGGCGTGTTTTTAACACCATAGTGTGGAGAAACATGTTTTCTTAACCTTTTAATTCCCATTTATCAACACTTACCATAGTATCTTATCTTTCCACACAACTGCTTGACATACCATGCACTACAGTTATTGTTATGTCTGTATTATTCCAACCTCCCCCATACACTTAATGGACTAAAAATCTTTGTATATTGCTACAAGTTTGTTTATTGTTTAAAGGGTAACCGTCGTTATAATTCTTATACCATAAATCAATAGTGCACATGAAAATAAGCAACTTTGTAATATATCTTATCAGACAAATTTGCTTCTTCTCTGCCAGAATTGATCAGTCATTATTAAAACTCTCAATTCTGAGGATAAATCTGTATTCATTGAAGACTTTCCCATTACTGAGATAAAAGATATCAGCTGTTACTGATGAGATTGTATGATGATGGGAAGAGCATGGGGCAGAGGGAGGAGCTAGGGGCAGAGAGCCGGGCTAAGGGGCAGAGAGCCGAGCAAGGGGCAGAGGGATGAGCAAGGGGCAGAGGGATGAGCAAGGGGCAGAGGGATGAGCAAGGGGCAGAGGGATGAGCAAGGGGCAGAGGGATGAGCAAGGGGCAGAGGGATGAGCTAGGGGCAGAGGGATGAGCTAGGGGCAGAGGGATGAGCTAGTGGCAGAGGGATGAGCTAGTGGCAGAGGGATGAGCTAGTGGCAGGGGGATGAGCTAGTGGCAGGGGGATGAGCTAGTGGCAGGGGGATGAGCTAGGGGCAGAGGGATGAGCAAGGGGCAGAGGGATGAGCTAGGGGCAGAGGGATGAGCTAGGGGCAGAGGGATGAGCTAGGGGCAGAGGGATGAGCTAGGGGCAGAGGGATGAGCTAGGGGCAGAGGGATGAGCTAGGGGCAGAGGGATGAGCTAGGGGCAGAGGGATGAGCTAGGGGCAGAGAGATGAGCTAGGGGCAGAGAGATGAGCTAGGGGCAGAGGGATGAGCTAGGGGCAGAGGGATGAGCTAGTGGCAGGGGGATGAGCTAGTGGCAGGGGGATGAGCTAGGGGCAGAGGGATGAGCTAGGGGCAGAGGGATGAGCTAGGGGCAGAGGGATGAGCTAGGGGCAGAGAGATGAGCTAGGGGCAGACGGAGGAGATAGAGGCGGAACCTAGAGGCAGAGGGAGGAGCTAGAGCTAAATGCAGAAGATAGAAGCAAATGGAGGAGCTAAAGGCTGTAACTCCCCACTTTAATCATAGAATCTCATCAATAACAGCTGTCATCTCCTATCTCAGTAATAGGAAAGTCTTCACTGAATACAGATTTTACCTCAGAATTGAGAATTTGAGAATTTTGATGACTGATCAATTCTGGGATAGAAAAGCAAATTAGTCTGATAAAATATATTACAAAGTTGCTTATTTTCAGATCTACTATTGATTCATGAAATGTAAAGTAAAAAGACGGTACTGCTTTAAGCTAATTTTTAATAAATGAGCTTAAAAAAATAAGAATAATGAAGGGGATAACATTTTTGTCATGCAATTAGTTGCTGGATGATTTCAACAATAGGAGATATAGTGATTATGAATAAACATTAATAAACTATCTATGGACAGTTTGAATATGTGGCTAAAGGCAGGGGATAATTTCATCACGTGTAAGATGTTTAAGAGACTCTATTGGAAAACATCGATTAACTTTCTGCAAATCCTACAAATAGGGAATGGGAATCCAGTTGTGCGGTGGCAAGGTCTGTCCAGTGTTGCACAGCGGTGTACCTCGGGCTCTCTGGAAAATCAATCCTTATTTATGAGTTCCAGTTGAGCGGCTCATCATTACTACAGGTTTAGTCAAGGTATCTCTGAAATAAAGAGACAACCAGGGTCCTACTTATCTGAAGCCCCCTGTGTATATAGCATTGATAGAAAGCTGTAAACGGTTCACTGCTTGGTTTTCTGGACTCTCAACAAGGAGCGCTCCTCAAACCGAGGATGACAGCTGAAGGTAACTGAACAGAATACCAACTGCCACACTTTGCTTTTAGAGATATCCCCAGGGGTGAGGAAGGGTCAATCAGCGTAAGATGGAAAATGACAGATTGATTGATATTAACACCAATGCTCTTCACAATACCTTATCTTGTGGAGTTTTAATTGGCTTCAGGATGTATTCAGAGCAAAGACTCACAAAATGGCAGAAAATCATGAAAAATAAGAACACTGCAAGATGAGTGCATATCTGTATCTGAAAACATCCAGATTCTATACATTTCTAATTTCAAGAAATGGATGATGTTCCTGGAAAGGAAGATGAGGATTGTGGCTCTGGCATTCATCGCATATGCATGTGTCTACCAGCAGATGGCACTGCGATCACACTGATCATAGGACACTCAGGCTGCTTTACGCAAGGATGTTCTTGATAACAAGTGTCAATAATTAATAACTCTATTAAAGCACTTAACCTCCCTATAATGATCCGTTACTCCCACGTTAGAGGACGTGAATATGACATGCCTACCATGTTGATGAAAAAACAATTAGGAAACTTAGTGTAGGCCATGGTATTCTTATGTACAAGATGCTTAAAAGTTTTTAACAGGCACAAAAAGCTATTTTGAATTCTATGGTTCATTGTTCCTCGAGTTACCGGAGGGAATCAAGGATGTTCTAACATAAATTTCTATTTATAGAGGATATTTTATTGGATTAATTTTCCATTCATAAAGCAGTGTGCTTTCAGGCTGGCTGGGAATGTAAACACTTCAGCCCCATATAAATCTACAATGCCTTGGAGTAGAGTCATAAATAATTACACATCTAATCCATAATTCATATTATTCAAATGGATTTCTTTACATCTCTCCTTGTTTCTAGGTAAAAGCAGAGGATCCTTTAGTGAGGAACAAAGCTAGCTTCATTTCCAAGCAGCTTCATTTCCAAGCAGCGTCGTCTAACAGTGCGTACAGCAGTCCGATTCCTTCATTATGGCATTTATAATGAGATACAAAAGCACAAAGTGATCCGCTAATTCATTACCTAGAAATGACACTTCTTAACCTTGTAATATGAACGGACTCAATATTTCATATTCACGCTCAGCATTGCTAATAACAATACTATTTTGGTGGTAAGTTTTGGTTCCAACTTAACAGAAATGGAAAGGGGGACATGGATTTCCCTTCTGATGCATGAATAGAAGCACATAGTGTAATGGCAGCAAATCAAGTCCTGAAACGTCCCTGCCGAGAACACCAACTATAAAGCAACACTACAAAAGCCTCAGTGGTCAAGTGTGTAACTTCTTTCTCCTAAAGAATTTGTATACAGAGATTTACACTACATTCCATAAAACGGGTCATTGGATCCTAACCTGGAGTATATATTTGGTTTATAGAAATGTACTCATCCATAATTTCCATTTAATTGTTGAACTTTAAGAGAAGTTGAAGAGTTGAACTGAGGTGCTAAGGTTAGACGTATGGCCCAGTCGAATGGACATTTTTTACAAGCTCTTTTGTATTGTGCAGTTTTTGTATGTCTTACCAACCCATTGTTCTTTAAGAGTCCGGCTGGAAAGCTCATTGGTCCCGATTTCTAGGGTGAGTGCACTGCCCTCAAGACCAACCTCCCAACACAATAACGTCTACATCATCATTCAGCCAAAGGGGCAGCAGTGTGGGCTAATGTGACATCTGGGTCAAGACCTTTGCCATAAAACCTGGGGTTGACCAAAGTGTGCATGGAGCAATTCATGCGCAAAGCAACTGATTTAGGGGGAAGGGTGGGAAAACAAACTCTGCTGACTCCAAAATATAAATTGATAAAAGAAAAAAAAAAAAGGATGTAGCAGAGGTAAGTCTGGAAAATTAGATAACACAAGATAGAAGAAGAAGAATTCTGCAAACTATTTCCCTTTTATTGGCAAAAAAAAGCATTTAATATAGCATAAGATTTCTCTCCGTGGCATACACAGTGTTTTGGGATTTGGGTGGAGAATGCAGTAATTAACCAATGCTTTACAACAAGACCCTCAACTCTGTTTTAGTCATAAACTGTATAGATAATCATTAGGAATTGGTCACACTTGCTGTACATTGTAAGCTCAGATTGCCCCTAAGGGCCCATTAAACGCTTATTCTTTCCTATAAGTAAACTATTTTCTAATATGGAAGACAAGCTAAATGTGCAACACCCAAGCATACATATGACCATGTCATAAGCAAGGGGCAATTATCACACCTTTGCAAAGTCTCCAATGCTGGAGGGAATCTCAAACAGAACAGATCAATGTACTCATTCCCAGGTTTACGCTTGCAATGAAAAACTGTGTCTAGTGGTGGATCTAATATATTATTCAGGCCTGGGGCAAAGTAAAGTACAAATACAAAGAAACAGGATGAGTTCATTTTCAGATTTAGTGGCATAATCCAACTCCCTATACACCATCAATCCAAATGGCATGATATTCGCAGAGGTCAAATTCAGGATAAAAATGTATATTATTTCTAGGCACATTTATATAGCATGCCATTAAAAGCCCAATTTGCTATCACCTCTATGTACGAACGTAGAACCGGTTAGTCTCACCTCACATCAGTGGTATTTTGCCGCAAAACCGGATCCATTACAAATGCGTTACAGTTCCATTCATTTCCAATGGAATTGCGGCAAAATGCGGTTGTGTGTGACGCACACAACCGCATGTAACTGCATTTTGTCGCTATTCCATTGGAAATGAATTGAACGGAAATGCATTTGTAACGGATACGGTTTTGCGGAAAAATACCGCTGATGTGATGTGTGCCTTAGTGTATAAATGCTATACGAGCTGTGGCTTTTTCTCCATACAAGTACAGCTTTAAGAGTGCAGATCTATATTGGTGATGTACATGACTGTCTATGAGCATTTATTGGCCATGGAAAGGTCTCAAGGTGTCATATTTGTTTTTTCTTGCCAAAATTTTTTTTCCATTTTTTCAGATGGCACAGGCCAACTATTCAATTGTGACTTTTTGGTGTAGAGAAATAATGGTATAATTTATCAAGTAATTTCTAGTGCATTGGAGAGAGGCCCCTCATCTATATTGTATTAGTGCCTTCAATGTAGAATCAATACTTCCCCTATATATATAAAAATGTCTATAAAAACAATTGTTCATCCTACGAACAAGACATTCACTCTCCAATTTTCAAGTTCTTGAAACAACTACTGTCCATCTAGACAGGTAGGATCGTGGCACGTGCTGTTGTATAAAAGTCGTTACTTTATTATAAATGCGTAAATTATTATAAATGCATAAATGGTGAGCGGATCCGAGATCAGATGCAGACAGTTTGGAAGATGATGGTCGTTTTGCGCTGCTGCGCTTCTACAGGTCCTGGGAACCGTAGAAGCGCAGCAGAGCGAAATGGCCGTTCTCTCTGGAGTGCCAGCATCTGGACTCAGATCTGCTCACTTTTTATGCACTTATAATAATGTATTATTTGGGCCTTGGTTTACAATACATGGCTGAATTCTATTTGTAGAACAGTAGTAAAAATGTCTACGGTATATACTGTAGTTAGATTTTACAGTTGTTGAAATGATAATTTTACATTTTTACCCTTTAAATATCAAAAAAACAGCCTTGAACTGAATTTTTATTAAGGATGCCTCCCCTGCATAGAAAAGAGCGATGCTCATAGAGCTAAAGAAATAAATACAACTGCCAGTGCCTAGATTTATTGGAAGTGATTCACTAAACTGCAGTTGCTACGTTACATGATAGATACATTATACTAAAGTATGTAATTATGCTCCGGGAAAAATATGATTTAACAGAAAAAGGAAATAATATGCTCCTTAGTTGTAATTTTATTCAACTATCATTTACTTAACATTTTATTCAGAAATGTAGTTAAAGCCGTCCAGTCAAAATATTACTGTCTGATAAACACATACATGACTTAGCTAGCTAACATGTATTCAGCCATTTGTAGATTGTACAGTTATGGGTTTGTACTGTACTATTTTAGATTTATAGATTACCCATTATGCCATTAATGTTGTTTGACACTTTAACCCTTTCACGCCTTGGCGATTTTCCAATTTTTTTCTCCCCTTCTTTCAAGGGCCATAATTTTCTTATTGTTTGGGTCTATATTGTCATATGAAGGCTTATTTTTTGTGGGATTAGTTGTACTTTTGAAATGAACCATTAATTTTACCATATAGTGTACTGAAAAATGGGAAAAAATTTCATGTGTGGTGAAATTGCAGAAGAGTGCAATTGCACGATTGTTTTTGTGGGGTTTTATTTACCACATTCACTATATGGTGAAACTGTCCTGGCATTATGAAGCCTCAGGTCCGTACAAGTTCGTAGATACCAAACAAGTATAGTTTTACTTTTATCTAAGTGGTGAAAAAAAATTCAGAAGTTTGTCCAAAATAAAAATTGCGCTTTTGTCGCCATATTCAGAACCCTGTAGCGTTCTTACTTTTCGGGCTCTGGGGTTCAATGACAGCTTAATTTTTGGCCTCTTCAGCTGGCATTTTAATTATACCATTTTTGTGAAGATGCAATGCTTTGATCACCTGTTATACACTGTTGCGGTGACCAAATACCCCGTAATTTTGGAGTTTGAATTTTTTTTTTCATTACACCGTGTACCGATCAAATGAATTGATTTTATATTTTTGGTAGGTCGGGCATTTCTGAACGTGGCGATAAAAAAAATGTATTTTTTTAATCAATAATACTGTTTTATTTTCAATGGAGCAAAAGGGGATGATTTGAAGTTTTATGCTTTTTTAATTTTTTAGTTTAAAACTTTTTTTTTTTTTTTTTTTTTTACTTCTTATACTGATTTTACTAGTCCCCCTAGGGAAGGGGTCTCAAACTCGGCTGGGTGTATGGGCCGCACAGAGGAAAAAAAATAATTTGGGGGGCCGCATTCTTTGCAGGACAAAGTGACATTTTTATTGGTACCATATATAATATATATACACACACACACACACACACACACACACCGGTATATGTTTTATTTTTTTTTTTTTACACACCTTAAGATCACTGATTTTGAACATTTTTACTTGTTCATTATAGCAAATGTGCACATTCTTTGTTTAAATATAAACTTTTTTTTTTTTTTTTACATTTTATTCCTTTTTTGTAACTAATAGTCTTACAATTAGCACTATATAGAAATTTTGACCAACATCTTTTAGTAATGTTCCCCATATTGTTGTAACGTGCCCATCCTTGTCTCCTTGTAGTATTGTGCCCCATCCCACAGTAATGTGCTCATCCTTGTCCCCTTGTAGTATTGTACCCCATCCTAGTCCCCATCCCACAGTAATGTGCTCATCCTTGTCCCCATCCTATAGTAATGTCCCCAATATATAGTAATGTGTCCATCCTTGTCCCCCATATTATAGTAATGTTCCCCATCCTTGTTGTCCCCTTGTAGCAATGTCCCCATCCTATAGTACTGTCCCCATTCTATAGTAATGTGCCCATCCTTTAGTAATGTGCCAACCTTGTCCCCACCCTATAGTAATGTCCCCAGCATTATCCCTATTCTATAATAATGTTTCCCATCCTTGTCCCCTTGTAGTAATGTCCCTATCCTACAGTAATGTGCCCACCTTGTCCCCATCCTATAGTACTGTGCCCATCCTAGTCCCCATCCTATAGTACTGTGCCCACCTTGTCCCCGTCCTATAGTAATGTCCCCAGCCTTGATCCCATTCTATAGTCATGTGCCCATCCTAGTCCCTATCCTATAGTAATGTCCCCATACTATAGTAATAATGTCCCTATCCAATAGTATTGTGCCCATCCTTGTAATGTCCCAATCCTATAGTAATGTCCCCAGTCTTATCCCCATCTCATAGTAATGTGCGCACTTTGTCCCCATCCTGTAGTAATGGGTCAGCAGCTCCCCTCACCTTCCACAGACACCGGAGTGAAGCTGAGGGGAGTGCTCTGCGGCCCCAGGTCCACAGTGATTGGAGAGATCGGTCACAAGGCCGGTCTCTCCAATCAGAGCTGGGGGCGGGTGAAACACAGGTCACCCAGCTCCAGCCAATGATCAGGGCTACAGCTGCCCTGATCTTGGCTGGATTCCAATGTTTCAGCGATTTTCAATGGCTGAAATATTAGTGGCTGTGATTGGCTGACGAACGCCGCTCAGCCAATCACAGCCTCCGTAGGTCCGGTGAGGAGACACACACACACACCATACTTCTCACCTGTCCCCGCGCTCCCTCAGCTGCCTCATCTCTGCTTCATGCGGCCCCCAGGCCCGTGCCCCTGTTCACTATCGCGACAGGTGCAGTGTCACTGTCAGTGATTTATGTGAGATGATTGTATTGCCGGCGCGAGAGCGCAGCGCCAGCAACACATTCATCTGACATAAATTACAGACAGTGGCTGCGGCCCCTGCACCTGCCGCGATAGTGAACAGGGGCATGGGCCTGGGGGCTGCACGAACTACCCTGAGGGGCTGCATGCGGCCCACGGGCCGCGTGTTTGAGACCCCTGCCCTAGGGGGACTCTATGCCTGCAGTGTCTGATCGCTTGTCCTGATATCAGCGATGCTTCAGCATTCCTCTCATCAGGAGAAATGCTGCTCTCCCGTGAGTACCGGCATTCACAGAATTGAGTCATAACAGCAACAGGGGTCATCATCTGACCCCGCGCTGTCATGGCAACTCATTGGCGCCCCACGTCACAGGGTTGCCATGACGGTGGGGAACATCGCGATCCCCGCCAGAGTGCATTAGATCGCGCTGTCAGAGATTGACAGTGCCATGTAAGGGGCTAACAGGCACGGGTGGATCTACGACGCAAATACATTTGAACAAGGAAGAGGGGAGCTATGTATCCCAGACAGTTCTGCGGGCAACAAACTCTTTGGTAAGTTGCATGTTGTGCAGACCTAGTCTAATGTCCCCTTACAAGAATTTGAATAGCTGGTCAAAAAGCTGCTCCTAACATTTGCAAAAAAATAATTATTGATATCAGCGAAACATTTATCACCTTATTTTCTTGTAAAAAAATAAATTTCCATTAATAAGGACATTCCTCTTTTTTATCTTAATTTTTTACTTTTATTTTTTTATTTTTTTTTTTTTTACAAACTAGAACCAAGCTTCCGCGATGAGGACACTGGAGCAAAGCAGAGAAATCCCGAAAAACAGCATAAAATGACTTAATATAGAAACATATTTACGTTTTTGTTGGAAACGTTCTTTTAATGTATTTACGGAGGAACCACACATTCATCTATATAACTCCTTGGAATAAATAGCTGCTCATTGCATAAATCCTGTACAAGTCTCAGAGCTGTACAGAAACATACAATTATTAAAGTCCTCTTTAAAGTCTCCACCATTAAAGTGATCATTCTTCGGGCTTCAAAAATTTTGAAAAAAATAAAATAAAAATTCAGCGTGCGGTTCAATGACTGTTATTCATATCCCACAGTTGTGACTTGTGAATATTTATGATAATTCTCAGATTTCCTGTGGTTTCTTAACAGAAGATGGGATTTTTTTTTTCCTTGGGAGTTCATGACATCAGGAAGATAAATGCCACAGCAATTAGTTAATATTATAATACTACAGCAGCCAAAGTAAATTCTCATCATCATTATGTTAATCTTCAGTTTGTTCTCAATGGTTCTCATGTAACTCAAAGAATCGGGTCTTCTAAGACTCTTTTTCAGAATATGTTTTGCTTTCCAGGATCTCAATGGAGCGGCAGATGCTGCCATTACAGCAGCTTACACAGGTACAATCAGCAGCTGCCATGGCATTTGTAATGAACTGACCTTCTTCGGAGTTTGTCTTAGAAGAATTGATCTAGTATTTCTAAGTTTTCCCAACTGCTGTGTGAAATAATAATCTGTTCTTCTATTGAAATAACGCCCCAATATTTGTGTGTAATAATGAAGAAGCACATGGGGACAGCTTCACGTGGAGCTGATATTTAGATGGGAATACATGACATTTAGTTTTGCGTTAGACTTATGACAATGACTAGAAAAATACATATATTTTTTTTAAATGAGAACATATTTGTAAACACTGGACACTTGACATTCTACAAATGGTTGTACTATAAAACGGTACGTTGACCAAGACATAAAAATAGTTGCAAATCATATGTAAATCAACACAAATCCACTTTATCCCAAATTTAAACCCTGTGGATCGTCTGGCACTTGCTCGCTCACAGACGCTTGTGTGACTCCAAACACATTGCAAGCTATTCTTAAAAGTAAAAAGTTGTCTGTGAATATGGTAGGTTTAGTGCATTATTAGGTGAAAATAGAGGAGCTTGGTGTCGGTCCTGGAACATTTCTCTTTGCCCTATAATTCTGCAACATATTTATGAAAATGTCATTCTACACTTGTTGCAATTTTCTGTGTAGGCAAGTAAGAAGTGCAACATTCCCTCTTGTGCCTGCGCCACGTCCTACAATATACTGTGAGGCAGATTAATCAAGTCTAGAAAAAAAAAGATCTTTCTAGGAATCTAAAAAGTTCTAAAAAGCTGTTGCCCGTGCCTCCCCCAGGTACACTTTATTTTAACTTTTAGTGAGCAAACTGCAAAAATCCAAAAATGTTTATGAGCAAGCTGCAACAATTTGAAACTTCGTATGTACTAAATCTGACAGACATTACTTTGTAAATGTGGGTCTGTATGGTTTAGATAAACCACATATATCTTGTCCTTTCAGATAATCAGCCAAAATTAAAAAAAAATGAATATTAATATATATATATATATATATACAGTATATCACCGACAAATTATACAAGTTGCATAAAAATAACTTTTATTAAATATAAAACATTAAAAAACAGACAAGATGTCTCTAGCAAACAGACCCCTCAAAGGGTAAATCAAAACATTATTATGTTGGGAACACCAAGTCAAAGAGTCCTATAAAAAGTCACCCCGTATATTTTTATATAACTCTTTGACTTTGTGTTCCCAACATAATAATCTTTTGATTTACCCTTTGAGGGGTCTGATTGCTAGAGACATCTTGTTTTTTAATGTTTTATATTTAATAAAAGTTATTTTTATGCAAATTGCATAATTTGTCGGTGATTTACATCCAAGAGTATTTATTCCCAAATATTGGTTGTGTTTTTGGTGTGGATATATACAGTATTATACACACATACATATACACACACATACATATACACACATATATATATATATATTTATATATATATACACACACACACGCATATATATACACATATACATACATACATACATACACACAGGTAAAATATATCTTTGTAACGTGTTAGCCAGTAGGGATAAAATTATTATTACCACCTTTTCAGTTAGCCATTAAAAGGTAGCAAATCAACCACTGAGGACTCTGTTCTTTTAAACAATTTCATTAAGTTATTTTTATGCAAATTGCATAATTTGTCGGTGATTTACATCCAAGAGTATTTATTCCCAAATATTGGTTGTGTTTTTGGTGTGGATATATACAGTATTATACACACATACATATACACACACATACATATACACACACATACATATACACATATATATATATATACACACATACACTGCATGTTTCGCTGCAGAAAATGTTCATAACATCTCTGCAGTGAATCACCAGCAAATCCTATGGAGAAAAAAAATTCTGTGCGCACTGGGCGGAATTTGACAGCTGCATGTTTTGCTGCGGGATTCCCGCAGCAAAAACAAGTGCATGTCACTTCTTTTCCGCACATCGCTGCGGGATTTCACTCCATTGACTCCAATGTTAATCATGAAATCCCGCAGGGAATAACGCAGGCAGCAAATTCTGTGCGGTTCACTGCGTTTTCCTGCGTTATTCCCTGCGGTATTTCGCGGTTTACCTCCGGTAATGTACATCGCCTGTCTGCGGTTTGCAGGGAAGTGATGTCATTACAGGAAGAGGAAGCCGTGCAGAGAGTAAACACACAGACATCACAGACACAGAACACATCACAGATACAGAACACATAGACACAGACACATAGAACACACATAGAAAGAAAACGGAAATATAGAAAACAAAGAACGTGGGCTCCGCTGCATATTTACCTTCCAGCCAAGGTAAGCACACAGCGTCGGCCCGGTATTCTCAGGCTGGGGAGGGAGAGGGGCAGGGTTAATGTTCCCCGCCTCACTCCCCCTCCGGCAGCCGAGAATATCAGCCGCAGCTGCCCCGGCACTGTCGCATTCATTATGCGGCAGTACCGGCGTGTCCTCGGCTCTTCTTGCCACCGTGTAGCAGTGGCAGCAAGGTAATACAAGGGGTTAATGATGGTGGGGGACCACCGCCATTAACTCCAGGCTTGATCATGGCAGCGTCTATGTGACAGCGGACATGATCAACCCGTAAGTAAAGTGAAAAAAAACACAGACACCGAAAAATCCTTTATTTTAAATAAAACAAACAAGCCTCGTTCACCATTTTATTAACCCCTCCCGCACCAAAGCTCCGGCGTAATCCACCGCTCCGGCGTAATCCACAGGTCCTGACCTGCTTCCATCCAGCCGCGACTGACAGACACAGCGCTGAATGAAAGCAGCAGACAGCAGAGGTAATTACCGGTCATTTCCCACGGCCGGAAATGTGAACTCACTGCCGACCGTGGGAAATGCAGCGATCTGTCATCTATCTATCCCTCTATCTATCCCTCTGTCTGTCTATCTATCCCTCTATCTATTCTTCTGTCTATCTACTATCTCAGAATTAAATTACTTTTTTTTTTTCAATGTGCTTTATTGCATTGAATGCAATAAAGCACATCCCAACCCGCACGCGGCAAAACCGCGGCAATACCGCGAATAATACCGCGGTAAAACCGCAGCAAACCGCGGCAAACCGCATGCGGTTTTCGGGTGCGGTTTCCCGCGGTTTTTTACCGCGTGTGCGGTAATCTTTGAGAGCATGCGGAATTTTCTCAAGAAAATTCCATTTCCCAGTGCGCACAAGGCCTAAATGCGATCGGCATCTTGCCATATACCGCTGTGGATAACAGCCGGCAAAAGAAGTAAAAAAAAAAAAATCAACAAACAAAAAAAAATGCTTGTTGGATGTTAATCATTTGAGTAATATTCCTACAACTATCTGTGTGGCTGAAATCAGACCCCATTAGTCAATTTTTGTCTAAAATTCGTGCACAGGTCTGCAATCTACTGTACAGTCTGTGCTCAAATCACAATACCCAGCGCGACCAGCGGGTCTCCTGGCCTTAACAGACATATCATGATTAGTGATGAGCAGACCCGTGGAGGTTCAGGTTCACCAGATTCAGTTAGACTTTATCTAAAGTTCAAGATGCAAAGAATCCGGCACTCAGATGTATTAAAATGAAACAAAAGATCCCTTTAATTGGTTGCTCCGTGGGTAGAGTACAAATTAAATTGACGTTTCAGTCTCACCGACCTTTCTAAAAAAAAAAAAAAAAAAAAAACAGGTCAGTCATGCTTGTGATGGACGGCCTGTAGGGCTGTGAGGTGTACCAGGTGGGGATCGCTGCTGCACTGATGAGCCTATTGGAATGCCAGGGTATTGCAACAGATCACTGGGGAATGTGGCATG
Source organism: Anomaloglossus baeobatrachus (assembly GCF_048569485.1). NCBI lineage: Eukaryota > Metazoa > Chordata > Amphibia > Anura > Aromobatidae > Anomaloglossus > Anomaloglossus baeobatrachus. Next base: position 483,080,697 of record NC_134356.1, on the reverse strand, counting down.
CACTACCCATGGTGCAACCAATTAAAAGGGATGTTTTGTTTCATTTTAATATATCTGAGTGCCGGATTCTTTGCATCTTATACTACGGGTTGGACCTTATCCGGGCACCAGTCATAACTCCAGGAGTGCCATACTTCCAGTCTTATCAGTTTATCCAAAGTTCAGTTTGGGATCTGGACTTTGATCCCGAAGCCTGAACCCCATTGGAAGTCACTGATTGGGCAGTTCGACTTTCTACCCACATACAGCCAGCCATAAACAGAGCATTTCCAGGAGGAGAGGGCGGTTTTTTTTTTAGTTTTTTCTTTTTTTTGTTGACACCGTACATCTGAAAATGTTGTTTTTACCCCCAGTGAGAGCCTAACACTGCAAGCGGCTCTCACTGTGCTGAGCCCCGATTGTGTGCCCAAGCACAGCACTGCTTGCTCGAGTGGTTTGCATACATAAAGCGCCCCAACTCCAACACTATGTTTGGTATGAACCCCAAACTTTACAGTTCGGGTTCACTCCTCTCTAATCATGATCCAAGTTGCAAATCATAGATCATGGAAGTATGAACGAGTATAAGTACCTTTAGGCTGTTAAAAGACATTAACAGAATAGATAATATAGACCCTATAAATGACCCTTCTGACATACAACTCATCCTACAACCGTTTGTCTGACAAAACATCACAGAAGGCACAAACAGATGCTTTATTAGGCCCCTTTCACACGTCAGTGATTCTGGGACGTTTGTGCTTTTTTTAAAACGTACCAGAATCACTGACATACGCAGACCCATTATAATGAATGGGTCTGCTCACACGTCAGTGATTTTTCACTGCACGTGTCTCCGTGCGGCGTACCCGCGTGTGCGTGATTGCCGCACGGAGACATGTCCATTTTTTTCTGGCATCACTGATGTTCCACGGACCACGCAGTGGTGTGGTCCGTGAAACACGTGCCAGAAAAAAAAACGTGCTTTTAAAATAAAAATCATTTTTACTCCCCCGCGTCCAGCGATGTCCTCTGCAGCCCGTTCTCCCTGCTGCTTCTGAGCCGGCTCATTATTGTAGCGCATATTCATTATGCGCGACACAGCCGACCCGGAAGCAGCTGCTGCGGGGGGGGGTCACCGCCGGCCGGATGCTGCACCGCGGGAGCGATCAGCACCATGGACAGCGGGAGCGCGCACAGGTGAGTTGTTTTCTAAGTGCAATCACGGGCCACGGAGAACGGAGCCCGGATTGCACTTAGACAACCCACGTGTGCCGTGATTCACGGCACACGCAGGGACATGTGCGTGTTTTACACGCCAGTGAAAAACATCAGTGTTTTTCACTGACGTGTGAAACGGGCCTTAAAGGAAGACCAGCCAAAATTAGCCATATAATTGATAAAAGTTTAGATTACATCAAAGCATTAGAATAAAAAAGCAATCCGTGCAGATACACTTTTTTGAATGTCAGTATAAGGACAGAAATAATGGCAAATGAGGGGGGAACCTGTCAGCAGATACAGCCATTATCATTATCCAATATCTTTCAGCAGCTGTAAAGGGTGTGTATATTTTTAAATTCCATTTATGACATGTTCTTAGTGTCAAGGGGCAGCTCCATTATTAGCTGACAAGCTTATTTAGAATTGATGGACTGTGATGTTATGTTTTCCATCATACTGGAAGAAGGAGCTCCCTATAGTAAGGACCTCAAGATCAGAGGTGGCAGCTTGTTACAAGGATGCATAGACCCAAGCTCTTAGGGTTTGTCACATTTTTCAAAATCTTCCGCAATAGCAGCTTCCAGTTGTGTTCCATGCACAATACCCAATACCTTTCTACGAAATTTGTGATATAGAAAGGTGTAAACACAGGTTGTTTAGGGAAAAAAAAATGAAAATTACAGGAGCAAAAAATTGGTTTCAAGAGAAAACAGTCTCTGGATCAATCTTCATAATATTCACCTATATCCAAAAACTGGAATCCAATGGCATTTATAATAGGTCAGCCCTGTATCTCCAATCTGCATATCAGCATAAGCAGGAATTCGTCATATCAAGTATGAGAGCTTTCATCCAGCAATAACAAGCGTCTTGATCTTAAGCTTGTGTGACATAATCTCTTGGTGACCATTACTGAGGTCATCCCCTCAGTCACATCATGCAGGAAGACTACACCACTTTTTCCCAAGCACAATAAATGTTTTCTGCTGTCCACTCCGAGCTTTCATGTGGTAATAGCTGTTTTTTTAAGTCGTCCCCTTTGACTTCTGAAGACCTCAGAAAGGCCCCACACATCTAAATGGCGACTTCCATTCACAGAGAACAATTGATATAGGCCTAAGGTCTGGCATGCACTATGATTAATGGACAATACTGATTTAATTTTCTTCAGGGGGATTTTTGTTAAAAGTCTTCAGCAGAGACGTCTCAAGTTGCTATTCATTATTTTTCTAAGTTTTTTTTTTATGGTTCATTTCAGAGTTTTAAGCGTTTTCCTACTGTGAAATGAACTTAAAACCAAAAGTGTTTGAAATGTTCATATGATGTATATGTATTTTATTTTCTGAAATGTGCATACCGTGCCTATAACTGTTAACCCCCAGGGTGTAATAAGGTATTTCATCCAACTTCAAATGCCACACTTTAAGCTACAGGGGTCTGCAATGGAAAGTACATATACTACTATTGTACAGAAGACCACGTAAAACTGTTGACAGTACATCCACAAATAGCCAGCAATTGTTAACCGTAAACTGTATAAATCATGCCCACAGTATGCAGGACAAAAATGTAAAAGAGACAACATTGTTAATTGTATACACACTAACCATAATTCTTTTTATATACAGTATATATATATATATATAGACCTATATAACAAAGGTGAGTGCAACCCTCACATTTTTGTAAATATTTTATTATGTCTTATGGGGAACACTGAAAATATGACACTTTAATACAATGTAAAGTAGTCAGTGTACAGTTTGTATAAATTTGGTGTGCTCTCTAAATAACAACACAGCCATTAATGTCTAAACCACTGAAAACAAAAGTAAGTATACCCTATACCCCTAACTGAAAATGGCCAAATTGTGCCCAAAGTGTCAATATTTTGTGTGGCCACCATTATTTTCAAGCACTACCATGATTCTCCTGGTCATGGAGTTCACTAGAGCTTCACAGGTTGACACTGGAATCCTCTTCCACTCCTCCATGATGACATTGCAGAGCTGGTGGATTTTAGGGACCTTGTGTTTCACCACCTTCCATTTGAGAATGCCCCACAGATGCTTAATAGGGTTTAGGTCCAGGATCTTTAAGCTGGGTTCACACATAGCGACAGCGACGTCGCTGTTACGTCACCATTTTCTGTGACGCAACAGCGACCTTGTATGTCGCTGTTATGATCGCTGCTTAGCTGTCAAACACAGTGACGCAGCAGCGATCATAACGTCGCAACATGTGCAGAGAGCAGGGAGCAGCGCACACTGCTTAGCGCTGGCTCCCTGCACTCCTAGCTACAGTACACATCGGGTTAATTAACCCGATGTGTACTGCAGCTACATGTGCAGAGAGCAGGGAGCCGGCCCTGGCAGCGTGAGAGCGGCGGAGGCTGGTAACGAAGGTAAATATCGGGTAACCACCTTGGTTACCCGATGTTTACCCTTGTTACAGCTTACCGCAGCTGCCAGATGCCGGCTCCTGCTCTCTGCTCGCTTCATTTCGTCGCTCTCTCGCTGTCACACACAGCGATCTGTGCGTCACAGCGGGAGAGCAACAATAAAAAAACGAACCAGGGCTGTGTTTAACAAGCAGCGATCTCACAGCAGGGGCCAGATCGCTGCTCAGTGTCACACACAGCGAGATCGCTAATGAGGTCACTGCTGCGTCACAAAAACCGTGACTCAGCAGCGATCTCGCTGTGTGTGAAGCACCCCTTACCCTCAGTTTCTTTAGCAGGACAGCGGTTATCCTCAAGGTGTGTTTGGGTCATTATCATATTGGAATACTGCGCTACAGCTCAGTTTCCGAAGGAAGGGGATTATGCTTTTCTTCAGTATGTGATCGTACATATTGGCATTTATAGTTCCCTCAATGAACTGTAGTTCCCCACAGCTGACAGCACTCATGCAGCCCGAAACCATGACACTCCCACCACCATGCTTGACTGTATGCAAGACACATTTGTCTTTGTAGTCCTCACCTGGTTGCTGCCACACATGCTTGACACCATCTAAACCAAATAAGTTTATTTAGGTCTCATAATATCACAGGACATGGTTCCAGTAATCCATGTCCTTAGTCTGCTTATCTTCAGCAAACTGGTCGGGCTTTCTCACGCATCATCTTTAGAAGAGGCTACCTTCTTGGCAGATATCAATGTAGAACATTTGATGCAGTGGGTGGCGTATGGTCTGAACACTGACAGGCTGAGAACCCCATTCCTCGAATTTCTGCAGCAATGCTGGCAGCAGCAGGCATAGGTCTATTTTGAAAGACAATCTCTGGAAATGACGCTGGGCACGTGCACTCAACTTCTTTGGTCGACCATGGCGAGACCTGTTCTAACCTGTCTTGTTAAACTGCTGTATTGTCTTGGCCTCTGTGCTGCAGCTCAGTTTCAGGGTTATAGCAATCTTCTTATAGCCAAGGCCATCTTTATGTAGTGCAACAATTCTTTTTCTGAGACCCTCAGAGAATTCTTTGCCATGAAGTAGTGCAGCACAGTGGCTAGCACTACAGTCTTGCAGCACTGGGATCCGGAGTTCAAAACCCACTAAGGACAACATCTGCAAGGAGTTTTTATGTTCTCCTCGTATTTACGTGGGTTTCCTCCCTCACTCCAAATTCCTCCCTTACATACTAATAGGGACCTTAGATTGTGATCCCCAATGGGGACAGTGTTGCTGATGTATGTAAAGCACTGTGGAATTAATAGCGCTATATAAGTGAATAAATATAATTATATTACCTTCCAGTGACCAGTATGAGAGTTTTGATTCTGAATTTGGTAGTCTTTTGAAGAAGAATTGATGCAATTTTATGCATTGTTTAAAGGAGTTTTAATCCTTTAATAACAAAATTATGCTTAGATAGTCAATAATGTATCATCTGCACCGTTTTCTTTGGGACGAGGTACACGTCAGGGGTGCCCTTTGTCTCCTGCCCTATTTGCCTTAGTTATCGAGGCCTTGGCAATTCGGATCCGTACTCATCCATCTATCACGGGAATTACCATAGCAGATCGCACAGACACTATTGGCCTATACGCAGATGATATGGTTGTCTTCATGGATAGGGCACGTGCCACTTTGCCAGTCGTCATTAAAGCTATAAATAGATTTGGAGAATTCTCCAGCCTTTATATTAACTGGGACAAGTCAGCCCTAATGCCATTAACACATGGGTCAGAGGTCCCGATGGATGATATGTCACCCTTGCCTGTTGTATCTAGCTTCAAATATTTAGGTATACATATTCATAAAGACCACACAATGGATCTTAAGATGAATATATTACCACTTTTAGATCATGTCAAACTTAAGTATAACTTATGGGGAAAATTGCCACTCAGTAGTCGGAAGGATAAATTTAATTAAAGTGATTTTGCTTCCTAAGCTTAGCTATGCTCTGCAACATAGTGCGGTGCTGGTGCCCAGGTCCTACTTCTCCACACTTAACTCACTCACCTCATCCTTTATTTGGGGGAAGGCTCGGCCTAAACTCCGGATGTCCATCCTACAGAGATCTAAGTCATTGGGAGGGATGGCCTTACCAGAATTTTTCCTATACTATTTAGCAGGACAACTCAAGATGCTGGGTACATGGACGCTGGACTGTCAGCTGCCTAACTCAGAGGATCATTTGGCACGTGCGGTAGGGGCAGACTGTCTGTTGGGCTTTCTGGAGTCGGACAGGGCGAATGTCCAGAGGCTGTTGCCTATTTTAAGGTTGGCACGATCAGTGCGGCGACAAGCCAAAAAAGTAATGCGCTTTGAGGGGGCAGTGGCAGAGCTTCCGTTATGGGGCAATGGTTACTTTCCTACCCTAAAGGACCACCCGTCGGCACAGTTTTGGATAGCTCATACAGTCCTCGAGTTGGGAAATCTTTATGTATCAGGAACTGCTGTTTTTAAATCTTTTGGGCAGAGACAAACCGATTATAATGTTCCACGCTCACAATTCTTTAGGTATCTGCAGCTCCGTACAGCGATTCAATCTCACCTGCGGAGGACAGGGTCAGGGGCATTGATATCGTCGTTCCCAATGATAGGCATACTGAAGTCACAGGGGCCCCGGGGTATGATTTCAGCTATCTATACACACCTGTTATCGGTTGGAGTGGAATCGGTGCCGTTGCCGGTACAGGATAAATGGAGGCTCCTAATTCCCTGTCTACAGGGAGAGGAGTGGAGGAGTGGGATGAGGTACTGGAGTCTCCAACTATGGTATCTCCATCCATCAACAATAGATTGATACAATGCTATTTTATACATCAGGCATACTTAACTCCCACTCGCTTATTTACTATGGACCAGCGCCGATCGTCGGAATGCCCACGATGCCATGGACCAGACGCAAACTTTCTGCACATGGTGTGGAATTGCCCGATCATATACACGTATTGGCAGGAAGTGACTTCCCAGTTGTCCTCAATGGTGTTGATGCCTGTTCCATGCAACCCTCTGTTGTGCCTGTTTGGAGTAATGGAGGACGGGATGGGAGATCACTACATAAGAATACTTCTTAGAGAGACATTGTTCCTGGCCAGGAAATTAATTGCCTTGAGGTGGATGGGGGGTTGAAATCCAACTGTGCGAGCCTGGATTAAACTGGTTAACTCGATAATGCCATATGAGCGGGTGGTATACTTTAATAGAGGACATCCGGAAAAATTCAGGAAAATTTGGGATATGTGGAACTCCTCCCCCGGCACACTCGAAGAAGCCTCAGGTTGATTACTGTTACAATAATAGATTCATACTCAGTATTGGATAATGAAGCGCATTCCAGTGGCATAGCTAGGCGGTATAGAATAGGAATAGTTATTGTTACTAATTTTCGTTTTCTTTAGGTTTAGAGACTACAGATTACATGGATTAAAATTGACTACATGCTATATATATATATATATATATATATATATATATATATATATATATATATATATATATATATATATATCAGTATGTACTGGCAGGATCAGTGTTGTAGCATGCAGTTGACAAGGTCGACAGAGGTGCAGATAGTGCTATGAAAATCTTATTACCTTATCCGTTAATGTTACTATTTGTTCATGCTATCGACAGACATTCCTGGAAAGTACTTGAGTAATGCTATGTGTGATTTATTCTGTACCACGTTTTTAGAATTAATAAAACGAAGTTAAAAAATAATTATGCTTAGATGGCTTAATAAAAGCCTTTATACTTTTTCAGGTACATGTTAAAAACAGGAACAATCGCATTACAGAAAATTTTCCCCAAAAATAATTCCCATAAGAAGACCCAATCGATTTTGGCACAAACAAATAGCGCTCTCTAACAAATCCTCCCTTATCAGAAAGAATAATATCGTATGAAAGTGATACCAGAAGATCTCAAAAGCACTTTCAGATCGTCACAATCACTAAGTCATGTAGAGAACCTGCGTGGTAAGATATGTACAAAAAAAGGCAATTAGTGTGTCTCGATCAGGAGCCTACTGTGTAAGCGGCACTGCTGGGTATGGAAACATAAAATAATTATACAATAATGATTTATCGTATTTTTCGGATTAGAAGCAGCACTTTTCGTCCCAAAAATTTGGGAGAAAAGTGAGGGGTGCATCTTACAATCTACATGAAGTTTACCAGGGGTGGTGAAGAGGGGTAGCAGGAGGCAGGGGCAATGCTGTGGTGGCTGTGCACGGGCTGTGGAGGCTGTGCAGGAGCTCTCGGCTCAAGATCTCATCTGCGTACACGCTGCCTCCAGCCCATTGATCTGCCAGCAGCGGACTTAAGGAAAATGGCGCTTGGAGGTGGCGCGTGCGCAGATGAGATCTAAACTTGTGATTGAGCTGATAACTCAATCTGCGCAAGCGCTTACTCTGGTAGCAATCTATTTGAAGCCCACACAATATTCAGGATGGCGGCCCTTATCTCATCGCTCACAGTGCAGCAGAGCCCACAGATAACAGATTCCTTTTCGGAGCATATTAATAGGATTTTATTTCTCCTCCCTGTGCTATCCAATGAATAGACAAATCGATATAATTTAATAGAACCATTCACACTTTATTTTACGGATCTGCATCTCTGTTCTATGTCATTCTTACCAGTTTTGTGGATCAGAATCGAGAATTCAATTTTTGAAGCTCCATTAAAAACAAATGGCACATGAAAGACAACTTTTGTATCTGCAAAAACAGACAAGCTTGTCTCAATGTGTCCTTAGAGAGGAATCAGTAACAAAGAACCCTCCTGAGCAGTGGTAGCGTATTCACTTTCAGCAACATGGAAATCTATTCGTGTCAGTATCTGGAAAACTGGTAACGGCCAAGTCAACTGAAAACTGAAAAATGTTGGCTTGTTTGTAAATCAATACCCGCTTCTATCAAGTCAACTCAAAAGGGCATAAGACGGTTAGGAATATTGATTAAGTGGGAGCCTTTCACTGTACCCTTGGTCCATACGCATTATTAGTGCAAATGGACGATATAAGGGCCAAAATACAAAGCTGCAGTACTCAAGTAGCATCTCCATGTCTGGTGGACCCAAGAAGTCAACATATTGGACAACCATTCATCTGAATAAGTCATCTAATATTTCATTATCTCAAGAGCTGCCACTACAAGCGAAATCATTGACTCTTAATATGTAACAGGTACAGTAACAGCATATTTATCACAATAAATGAAGGAAGCTACAACTGAAATAGAACTGAAATTGTGGCACCAGGTGATAAATACGGTGTCAACGTGATACCTTAGTAATAGCAAAGCCAAGATGAATTGCTTTACTAAGTTCACTAGAATATAATTACATTTAACTAATTACATTTCATTGAGAGATGAAGCAAAAGGGGATAACGAATGTTTAATATTCCAGCCACTGCTAGGTAAGAAGCTCCATATTTTGCTATCAAAATCATGACCTTGCATTAATTCTAGTAAGCCTAGAGCTTTACTCAATTTTTTTTATTAAGAGTGTTTGTCATGTTTTGTCACGTGTAACCTCGTGATCAATAGAAGAGTAGATATGCTGCCTGTAGAGATGTGGCGATGCCTACTAAACCTAATTACTATCTAAGCCAGTAAATTATTGGAAAGCCAACACGCTGTAATTTAAAAATTGACCCGGCCACTAAGCCTTCATTAATGCGGTCTCTGATCCACATCTATCTATAGTTCTCTAAAATGTATGTATATGTATGTATATGTGTGTATGTACATATACATATATAACCATAAATATATATTTATTTATGCATATTAAAGGGGTTGGATTTCATATTTACATCATGAAAATTAAAGCGGATGATCATTTTGGGATTTGGCAATATGAGCATTTTGAAATAATCAGTGCATGAAAAATAAATGGAAACCACGGACTGTTGGACTCTGCTGAGTAAAGTCCGGCTCTCAGGAACATTGTACAAACCAAATATATAAACTTTATATAAAGTCCTGTGATTTGGTATTTCCACAATTTCAAGTTTGCTTTTTTCACACCTCATATGCATAGTGGTTTCCACAATGATAACCCTTTAAAAACAGACAATAGATTAGTCCATATATAAAATATTATTTTACTTGTATTTGATTAGTGTTTATGTCCCCTTGTTATTTGTAGGAGCTTATGGGCGTATTCAATGCATTCTACATACTATATGTGGAAACCGACATTTGAGGGCACAATTTAGTCATTAGTAAATTTAGAGGCCACAATTTGTAGACATGTGCTATGCTATAGGATTTAATTTTCACTGATAGAATTTAACGTAGAATATTTGCACCTAATATCTCAATAATGAAACCTCGAAACAAATAACTTCTTGGGGGATCTTAAAGACATGTCAAGTCAGCAGAGCGCTATCTTCCCATTCCATCTCCTTTATAAATCCTGGAGTTCTGTTCTCTTAACAACACAGGACTTCTTTTCTCTAAAGATCAGGAGGTCACAGCCAGCTGATAAAAGACACTTATCAGTATGTCATTTAACATCTGTGGATTGTGGCTGAAACATTTTTAGTTCTTCATTCCTGAATTGTTACTAAAGCTGTTCACACATATTGCAATGATTTGGCATGGTGGAAAAGCTCTACAATTTTATAAAAAGGTAAAATGCCGCACTCTGGCTGGACAGCAGCACAACGGGACATCTGAGCATAAAATAAACGTACCACAGACTTGAGATATTGTCTGCCAATGGTCTTCATGTATCAAGCTGTTCTATAGGTGTGTTCTTCCTCTTTAAACCCAAAAAACACCATGCTGTCAGCTAAATGTAAAGGGTTTTCTCTGGCTGCAGGATATTAATATCCTGTACAACTTAGTGACCCCCATACACAGCAGAAAACCGGCAGCTATCTCCACCGACTCCTCTAAACACAGAGGAGCTTGTTCGGTTCAGTGCTCCTTTTTTCTGAGAGAGCGACTGACAGACGTCTCTGGTGATGGCTTATCTCAGAGAACAAAAGGACCAGTAGTCCTAAATTTGACATGTAGAATCCATATTTTCCCCGAACATTATCTGTTGGGAGAGAGTTGGGTGTCAGAAGGCCCGTTAAACACATTAGACTATCGGCCGAGCTCGCCGATATCAGTAAGGTTTGGCAAAAGTTAGTCTAATCCAGTGTTTCCCAACTCTAGTCCTCAAGGGCCACCAACAAATCATGTTTTCATGGCATAAATTACCTGTGCAGTCGTAGGAGAATCCAGAAACCATGAACGGTTGAGGACTGGAGATGAGGAACACTGGTTTAAAATATTATATATAATATAATTATATATATATATATATATATATATATATATATATATATATATTTATTATATATATGGGTTGCTACATGCAATACATTCGACCTGCTCTAAACTCTCAGTAAATTATCAGCACAACAACTGCAATATGTAAATGGGAAGTTCAGAAATCTGACCACTCCAGCAAAAAAAATCTAGTCCAGGATCCTTGCGAAAATCTGGTCTAATATTGACTTGGTATTCAGAGGCGTGATATTTTGTTTTGAATGGCAGATTGTACGTGCTTTCATTTTCTTGCCGGCTCAGATATTTGTCCCTTCCTTTAGGATTCCAGTTTCTTTTCAATTACAAAACTAACGTGGGAAGCCAACATGACAATGGTATTTGGTTAACCGGTAACTTGGACGTTAATGTTTAAGACACAAAGTGCCTCAGGGGAATCCGACTATTTACATTTGAATAATCGCAATCACTTGTAATACATGAAAACTTTGTATGACTTCATATAAATATAACAAGAAGATTTGATATCTTCCATCATCTATGGCTAGAGTGACACTAACTATTAGTAACGAGCAAATTTATATTTCACAGATTTGGTGAATATACATAGAAGTCTTTTCACAGTTCGTAACTCAGTGACATCTTATAATGAAAAAGGCCTTAAGGCTTCACTTTTTCTAAAGCAGAAATCTGCTATGGGGTCACTGAGTTTTAGCTTTTAAATTCCAGCTGCCCACATCTAAATCTTGATCTTTGAGATGTGCTTGGTCTTTTTCCTACAGTAAGGGGTGCTTCACACACAGCGAGTTCGCTGCCGAGATCGCTGCTGAGTCACGGTTTTTGTGACGCAGCAGTGACCTCATTAGCGATCTCGCTGTGTGTGACAATGAGCAGCGATCTGGCCCCTGCTGCGAGATCGCTGCTCGTTACACACAGCCCTGGTTCGTTTTCTTCAAAGGCGCTCTCCCACTGTGACACACAGATCGCTGTGTGTGACAGCGAGAGAGCGACAAATGAAGCGAGCAGGGGAGCAGGAGCCGACGTCTGGCAGCTGCGGTAAGCTGTATCCAAGATAAACATCGGGTAACCAAGGTGGTTACCCGATATTTACCTTAGTTACCAGCCTCCGCAGCTCTCACGCTGCCTGTGCTGCCGGCTCCGGCTCTCTGCACATGTAGCTGCATTACACATCGGGTTAATTAACCCGATGTGTACTGTAGCTAGGAGAGCAAAGCTAAGCGGTGTGCGCTGGTAACTAATGTAAACATCAGGTAACCATACCCGATGTTTACCTTAGTTACCAGTGTCTGCAGCTTCCAGACGCCGGCTCCGTGCAAGCGCAGCGTCGCTTGCACGTCGCTGCTGGCTGGGGGCTGGTCACTGGTCGCTGGTGAGATCTGCCTGTTTGACAGCTCACCAGCGACCATGTAGCGATGCAGCAGCGATCCTGACCAGGTCAGATCGCTGGTCGGATCGCTGCTGCATCGCTAAAGTGTGAAGGCACCCTAAGTGTTGTCCATAGATAAGGAAGCCACCCATATACAAAGAATATTTCAGCCAATACAATCAAACTAGTACTTTGTCAGACTAATTTAGATCTCCTTTTAAAGGTATATATTAACAATATATTTTAAATTGTGTTACCTGAATGTGTCTTAAATAATCTCTCCTCAGAAGTGATCTTGTGTTTCCAAGAACAAAGTGCCACAGGCTGAAATCCCCAATGAAGTTAATGAAAGTTTCACAGCATATTGAATTACTGCCCTTTGTGTTAGATGCAAATTAAACTTCAACATAATTATCTATTATTGGCTATCTAAAGAAAAAAAAACTGATTAATAAATGTCAATGGTATTTCCAGAAAGAAATAAAAAGAGGGAAGTAGGAAAAGAAAGAGTAAGAGAGAAAGGTAAAAGAAAAAGAAAGACAGAGAGAGAAAAGACCGAGGGGGAAAAAGGGAAATAAAGAAAAAAAGAGAGAAAGAAAGACTGAGAGGACAGGAGAAGAGTGGGAGAGGAGAGGAGAAGAGAGAGGGGACAGGAGAAGAGTGGGAGAGGAGAAGAGAAGAGAAGAGAGAGAGGACACAGGAGAAGAGGAGTGAGAGGACACAGGAGAAGAGGAGTGAGAGGACACAGGAGAAGAGGAGTGAGAGGACACAGGACAAGAGGAGTGAGAGGACACAGGACAAGAGGAGTGAGAGGACACAGGACAAGAGGAGTGAGAGGACACAGGACAAGAGGAGTGAGAGGACACAGGAGAAGAGGAGTGAGAGGACACAGGAGAAGAGGAGTGAGAGGACACAGGAGAAGAGGAGTGAGAGGACACAGGAGAAGAGGAGTGAGAGGACACAGGAGAAGAGGAGTGAGAGGACACAGGAGAAGAGGAGTGAGAGGACACAGGAGAAGAGGAGTGAGAGGACACAGGAGAAGAGGAGTGAGAGGACACAGGAGAAGAGGAGTGAGAGGACACAGGAGAAGAGGAGTGAGAGGACACAGGAGAAGAGGAGTGAGAGGACACAGGAGAAGAGGAGTGAGAGGACACAGGAGAAGAGGAGTGAGAGGACACAGGAGAAGAGGAGTGAGAGGACACAGGAGGAGAAGAGTGAGAGGACACAGGAGGAGAAGAGTGAGAGGACACAGGAGGAGAAGAGTGAGAGGACACAGGAGGAGAAGAGTGAGAGGACACAGGAGGAGAAGAGTGAGAGGACACAGGAGGAGAAGAGTGAGAGGACACAGGAGGAGAAGAGTGAGAGGACACAGGAGAAGAGGAGTGAGAGGACACAGGAGAAGAGGAGTGAGAGGACACAGGAGAAGAGGAGTGAGAGGACACAGGAGAAGAGGAGTGAGAGGACACAGGAGAAGAGGAGTGAGAGGACACAGGAGAAGAGGAGTGAGAGGACACAGGAGAAGAGGAGTGAGAGGACACAGGAGAAGAGGAGTGAGAGGACACAGGAGAAGAGGAGTGAGAGGACACAGGAGAAGAGGAGTGAGAGGACACAGGAGAAGAGGAGTGAGAGGACACAGGAGAAGAGGAGTGAGAGGACACAGGAGAAGAGGAGTGAGAGGACACAGGAGAAGAGGAGTGAGAGGACACAGGAGAAGAGGAGTGAGAGGACACAGGAGAAGAGGAGTGAGAGGACACAGGAGAAGAGGAGTGAGAGGACACAGGAGGAGAAGAGTGAGAGGACACAGGAGGAGAAGAGTGAGAGGACACAGGAGGAGAAGAGTGAGAGGACACAGGAGGAGAAGAGTGAGAGGACACAGGAGGAGAAGAGTGAGAGGACACAGGAGGAGAAGAGTGAGAGGACACAGGAGGAGAAGAGTGAGAGGACACAGGAGAAGAGGAGTGAGAGGACACAGGAGAAGAGGAGTGAGAGGACACAGGAGAAGAGGAGTGAGAGGACACAGGAGAAGAGGAGTGAGAGGACACAGGAGAAGAGGAGTGAGAGGACACAGGAGAAGAGGAGTGAGAGGACACAGGAGAAGAGGAGTGAGAGGACACAGGAGAAGAGGAGTGAGAGGACACAGGAGAAGAGGAGTGAGAGGACACAGGAGAAGAGGAGTGAGAGGACACAGGAGGAGAAGAGTGAGAGGACACAGGAGGAGAAGAGTGAGAGGACACAGGAGGAGAAGAGTGAGAGGACACAGGAGGAGAAGAGTGAGAGGACACAGGAGGAGAAGAGTGAGAGGACACAGGAGGAGAAGAGTGAGAGGACACAGGAGGAGAAGAGTGAGAGGACACAGGAGGAGAAGAGTGAGAGGACACAGGAGGAGAAGAGTGAGAGGACACAGGAGAAGAGTGAGAGGACACAGGAGAAGAGTGAGAGGACACAGGAGAAGAGTGAGAGGACACAGGAGAAGAGTGAGAGGACACAGGAGAAGAGTGAGAGGACACAGGAGAAGAGTGAGAGGACACAGGAGAAGAGTGAGAGGACACAGGAGAAGAGTGAGAGGACACAGGAGAAGAGTGAGAGGACACAGGAGAAGAGTGAGAGGACACAGGAGAAGAGTGAGCGAGTGAGAAAGCGAGTGAGACAAAGCGAGTGAGACAAAGCGAGTGAGACAAAGCGAGTGAGACAAAGCGAGTGAGACAAAGCGAGTGAGACAAAGCGAGTGAGACAAAGCGAGTGAGACAAAGCGAGTGAGACGAAGAGAGAAAAGAGAAAAGAGCGAAAAGAAGAGCGAAAAGAAGAGCAAAAAGAAGAGCGAAAAGAAGAGCGAAAAGAAGAGCAAAAAGAAGAGCGAAAAGAAGAGCGAAAAGAAGAGCGAAAAGAAGAGCAAAAAGAAGAGCGAAAAGAAGAGCGAAAAGAAGGCGAAAAAAAAGAGCGAAAAAAAAGAGCGAAAAAAAGAGCGAAAAGAATAGAGAGAAGAGAGAAAAAAGAAGAGTACATTTGTAACCATGATTGTTGCTGCTTAAAGGGAGTCTATCATCAGTTATCTGGGAGCAGCATAAAGTAGGAAGAGACCCTAATTCCAATGATGTGCCACTTTGTGTCACAACTGCTGCACCCAGAAAACTGAGTTCTTAGATGTAGCCGAGCTCAGAAGATAACCCCGCCAACACTGCAGCTTTCTGTGTACATTATATATTGACAGTGAGCTGCTCATCAGAGAAGGGGTATGGTTGGACCAGGGCTTACATGAGCTGTAGTTCGGGCAGAGATAATCTCCTGGTGATAAAACCTTCATAGTATAGAAACAACAGCACACAGCCTAATAAGTGACAGATCACTAAATTCAGTGTTTCAGCCCCTTCCACATGCAGTCCTCAAATTATATAGCATAAACCTGCTGACAGATTCCCTTTAAAGACAAGTACTGTGATAATATAATGCAGATCCTTCACTATTCTGTGAAAACCAGTCTGTGGTAATATAACAGCAATTGCAATGCTTTTGTATTTACAAAGGAGACTATACGTTTTGGCATTTCGTGTGTTGGCTCTTTGGAAGAGCTGTTAGTTGTGTTTTGACATTCATGATTAGAAGTAAATATATTTAGTGCTTTGAGGCAACCCAGATTTAGGGGACATAAGAGTCTTCTGTGTGCCACTTCCCAAGATTATCATCTGCAAAGAAGGAAGACTGAATGCTCGCAGCCAGGAAGCAAAGCTGAACTTTTTCTTTACTGCCTCCCCATCACCTTTCACCTACTGGCCTCTTCAATCCCAGGAGATTTTAACCTTCTTTTAACAAAAATGTCATTAAACTATGTGCTGAATATCTGTTCCTGCCCTGAAGGAATAAGGGAGGAGGGGGCTTTCCAGACCACTCTGTAATCACAAAAGAGCATAGCAGAAGCACAGCCCACAAACAGCACAGTCATAATTCAACTAAATGTTCAAGGCCAAAAGGGATTAAACACAAAATATTGTGGAGAAGTCTAATGATTAACAATGACTTACATAGGTATAAAGTGAACTGTGCAATAGGCATTGGTTCACTGATACAACCTGTAGAACCAGGTTAGCAAATATCAATGTCTGGATATTATATGTGTTACCTATCACCATGATCTACCACTAATCAACCAACTTAAGTAGCAAAATCTTAAGATCATAAAAAAATGCTGAATCCACTAAAGCCCAAGTCGTCGGCATAAATTCCCAGACCTGCCTGTCTAATAGAAAGCCGTGGATTCTCCACCTTTTGCTCAATTAAATCTGTTTATTCTGGTTTGAAAGTAATAGCTTCTAATAGTGAACGTATAGTATCTACTACAACAGTTACCATATCAAGTACATCAGCAGAAGATACGCTAGAGATGGGCAAACAGAATAAATTGAAGAAATGGGGCCAAAATAATGCTGAACACTACAAGCCTTTTTCTCCTAATCCTACTGAAGTAGCACTTAAAGTACAATGCCTTTTTAATAGGCAGCCCCAAAGTTTAATTATTAAAGTAGACTTTTTCGAGGGTCATCAATCTGCCTTCTTTCCTCTCCCTCCTCTGAGTAGTACTTCACGACCTCTGCGTCCAAACTCCCACCTGACACTAAGAAGTCTGCATAAATTCTCCAACAACAAAAGCTATCTTGAACCTCATGAAAATAGCCACATAATTCATTTTCCTCTAAACCATTTAATGAAATCCGGACAACTCGATCTTCAAAGTACTTGCCACAAAGAAACCCATTAAAACACTGACACATTCAAATTGAAATGAAAGAAGAAAAAACACAACTTCCGGAATCTGCAATAATGGTTTCTGGTACGTCAAGTGGAGACTTCACATCACACTTCTAGCAAGGAACTAGTGCTTATGCTGTCATGTGTCATTGCCAACACTATACATCTGCTTTAAATTCTCATAAATAAACTAATTTTGATTGCATATTGGTATTTTTAAAGGAATCAAGACTGTCTCTCTTAAACAATGTGCTTAAAACCTTAAAAAGATGTTGCCCAGTGGAAACATGTTATCAACTATCCTTAAGACATACGGTCTCTGTGAAAAAGACCCTTGTAGAGAGATGAAATGTTGCGTAGAAAATGGCCATGACACAAACATTATATACATATATATATATACATATACATATATATATATATATATATATATATATATATATATATATATATATGGCCAGCCCAATCCCCAGATCTGAAACCCATTGAGAACATCTGGCATGTAATCAGGCATGTAATCAAGAGGAAGATGGATAGTCACAAGCCATCAAAGAAGAACTGCTTACATTTTTGCACCAGGAATGGCATAAGGTCACCCAAAAGCAGTGTGAAAGACTGGTGGAAAGCATGCCAAGACGCATGAAAGCTGTGATTAAAAATCATGGTTATTCCATAAAATATTGATATTTCCGAACTCTTCCTGAGTTAAAACAGTTGTATTGTTGTGGTTTCTACATGATTATGAACTTGTTTTCTTTGTATTATTTGAGGTCTGAAAGCAATGCATTATTTTGTTATTTTGACCATTTCTCATTTTCAGAAAATAAATACAAAATTTATTGCTTGGAAATTCGGAGACATGTTGTCAGTAGTTTATTGAATAAAAGAACATTACATTACATTTTGCAGTGGTCTCTTAATTTTTGCCAGAGCTGTATGTGTATGTGTGTATATATATATATATATATATATATATATATATATATATATATATATATATACACACATACATACATACATACATACATACATACATATACATACACACAGTAGGTTTATGGAGGATTCTACACCTTGAGGTTCGTAGAATTCCAGAGAGCCAGTAGCTTCAAATAACTGTTAGGCCAGTTTCAGACGTCTGTGTTTATGTTTAATCAGGTACAAGCCACATGCATGGGTATGGACATGCGTGTGACATCTGTGTTTGCATACATGGGACACCAGTGTGACACATACCGGAGAAAACATCTGTCTTTGAAATAAAAAGATTTTCTATATTCACCTGCATCCAGCGCCGCTGTCTTCAGATTTGACTTTAGACTCAGACTTTAATTAAGCGCATTGAATATTCACTGCACCTCGGACCTAGAAGCAGGAGCATCGCCGGGGTCGGCATTGCCGGGGACAGGTGAGTATCCAGCAAGCAGTGTGTGTGCAGTGACGTCCAGGAGGTCATTTCCCAATGAACTCTGATGATCTCCTAATGACACCAGCACTACAGCGGGTGTCACAACGGTGACTTTACAGGCTCATTGGGAACGTGGATGACCTCCTGGACGTCACTGCACACACTGCTTGCTGTATACTTACCTGTCACCGGCGATGCTTCTGCTTCCAGGTCCGAGGTGCAGTGAATTTTGAACAAGCATAATTAGCAGGGGTCAGAAGCAAGTGACAGCAGAGCCGAAGACAGCAGCGCTGGATACAGGTGAATGTAGAAAATATTTTTATTTCAAAAGACATGTGTTTTCTCCAGTACGTGTCACACGGATTACATCAGTGTGCGATCCGTGTGACACCCGTGATACCGGTGAAATAAACGGACATGTCTCCGTGTGTATGTGCGAGGTCACATGGTCCGTGTGAAAACACAGATGTGTGTTTAACTCCAGAGAATAATATTTATGTGTGTGGCATCCGTGTTAAAAAAAAAAAAAGTCACACGTACCTGAAACATGGACGTCTGAAACCGGGCTTAGCAGCTATGTAATGGTATTTTAGTAGCTGCTCTCTTAATTTGATCAATTTGTCTGCCAGAAGCCTTCCTCATGATGCCTTTATCTGCACAAACTCGTCTGTGCTGTGCATCAGTCACAAAGGTCTTCACAGTACTATGTGCACGCTTACATTTTCGAGAAATATCTAATGTTTTCATACATAGTCCAAGGTATTGATGCTTTTTGGTAGCAGAGGGAAATTTTCTTTCCCATACTGTTTGAAACCTGTGCCCTGCTTAATATTGTGGAAAGTCCTTCTTAAGTAATTTTCCTTTAATTGGGCTCACCTGGCAAACTAATTATCACAGGTGGTTGAAATTGATTTTATTGATCCAAAGTGCTCTAAAACTATCCATGAGTTTATTTGTAAATAAATAAAACTTAAGACACTTAAATCCAATTTGCATAATAATTTGGAACGTGGGGTATATACATGCCTATATTATGAACACAAAAGAGGTGATGATCCAGCACCATATAAAATTCAAAGTTTCTTCTTTATTTCATGGTTTAAAATAGGGGAACAGAGGGGGATACACCATCTCCATAAAAACGTAAATCACTACATATGATCAAAAACACCAATGTGTTCGAAAGGCGTCTTGTGATTTACATTTTTATGGAGAGGTGTATCCCCCTCTTTTTCCCCTATTTTAAACGATGAAATAAAGAAGAAACTTTGAACTATGGTGCTGGATCATCACCTTTTTTTGTCTTCACAAACTCATGTGGATACCGGCCACAGATTTACGTGCACCTGCTCACTGGAATCCGCTGGGCCCCTCTGGACTTCAGAAGTGGTGAGCTGATACGTAATACTACTTTTCTCATACCTATATTATACATCTCCTCAATCCATTGATCTATTCACGGTCTGTGGCAACTAACTGTCACATAGCATTTTAAGATTTACTGTCTATTCATCTCGTATCTAACATCCATTTATGAAACACCTGGTTTCATATTGTCTGCAGCATTCCATATGCTAAGAATATAAGGCTATGTGCCCACGCTGCGGAAAATGCGTGGATTTTGCCGCGGATTTCTCGCGGAAAAGCCGCGGATTTTCCAGAAATCTGCAGCACAGCTACTCCCCAGCCATTTCTATGGCATTTGGGAAATGCTGTGCCCACGCTGCGGATTTTTCCGCAGCGGAAATCGTGCAGATTTTCGTGCGGAAAAATCTGCAGCATGTCAATTATTGTTGCGGATTTCTCTGCAGGGTCCCATATACTTACCTGCCTCACCGGAGTCACTTTCTCCGTCCGGTGTACAGGAGCGCGGTGAATCCAGGTACAGGAAGGAATAGGTGGGTGGAGCCTGCACGAGCTCCGGTCATGTGACAGCCGGAGCTAGTTCAGGCCCGCCCACCTTCTCCTGCAGACGCTGAAAGAGTGACCCGGCTGCTGGAAAGCGAGGTGCTGCATGATGGAGGTAAGTATGAACTTCCCCGATCACTGCAGCACTTGTTCTGCATTGAGGATGCAGTGCCGAAGCCATGGTACTGTATCCTCAATGCAGAATGCCCGCACCATATCCAGAGGACATTCCGCAGCATGGAAACAGACAAAAGTTGTGGTGCTGTTTCCTGGGAGCACCTGCGGAATGTCCTGCGGATATATCCGCAGGACACTGTCCCCGTGGGCACATAGCCTAAAAGATCTCTACATGCAAATTTGGTTTCTCATTATTCACTTAATGAAGAAATTATAAGGCAAAATGCTTTTATCATCAGCCGTATTTGCAAACGTTGGCAATAAAAAATGGTGGTCCTGCTTTGAAGTAGAGCAATTAAGCTGACGGACCGGATACAAATTCAGACTTTGCAGAAATCAAATCTATGATAAACATGATGAAAATGGAAATACCGTACTCTTGTTTTCATTTTTTCTACATGAGAAATATTAAAAGTAATATTTCCCAATGAAAAAAAAAAATCTCTCAAGTAGAGAATTTCAAATGGATGAATGATAAATTGTGTTCTAGCTGCAGAGTGGAAGTATGAGCTGTACACTTTGATGAGGAGCCATCCATCACTCACCATGATAAAAGGGAACCTGTCAGGTGCAATATGCACCCAGAACCATGAGCAGTTCTGGGTGCATATTGTTAATCCCTGACTAACTGTCCATGTATCTAGTAGAAAACATAAAGAGAGCTTTAGAAAAAAGTATTTCTAAAGATCCTTTATGATATGCTAATAAGCGCAGAACGAGCAGTTATTTCCCATGACTAGTCCGCACTCTTAGAGGTAGAGGAGAAAGCAGGTTTAAAAATCCGCGCCAAGCCACAGAGAATCCAGATGCATTTTAGTAAATCCCTTTATTTCTTTCACAGGTCTACGCGTTTCGAGGACACATCAGTCCTCATCATAAGGACAATGTACAGAGAAAGGCTATAGCCTGGCTATAGTCTTTCTCTGTACATTGTCCTGATGATGAGGATGGTTGTGTCCTCGAAACGCGTAGACCTGTGAAAAAAAATAAAGAAAGTGATTTACTAAAAAGCATCTGGATTCTCTGTGGCTTGGTGCAAATTTTTAAACCGGCTTTCTCCTCTACCTCTTGGATTACCTCTACACTGCGGGACCGCTGCCTTCCACATTTACTACGTGCCTTCATAGGGGTTGTGACTTGCACAACCCTATCAGGTGAGTGTTCTAACCCAAGAGAGTGGGCACACACAAGCTAGGGACCCCAACGTAGAGAAATACTTTGGCGTAGTGTTGGGGCTCTTCTGCATTGATCAATTCAGTAGCTAAATTTCTCTTTATTCATATATTCATGGCAGTAATGCAGGTTCCATTTTTCACATTTCATTCTTACACATAGCTATTGAATTTTTCATGTCAGTATTCACACAGCAGTTTCTGCTATTCCATGTATTCCCCTTCCATAGTCACTGGTGTGCATACCTTATCTCCCCATAGTGTTCTAACCCACACTGGCCCCCACGTGTCATACCGATTAAGACCCTTTTTGCGCCTTTTCTTTCCACAGTTATTCTCACCATTAGTCCGCACTCTTAGCAGGTTAGCACACCCACAGAGGCGTTCTAACATGCTATTAAATGCCCAATGCACCGAGTCATCGGCGGTGATGCGTATACCTGTGTCCATTGTCACCATTTCAGAACACCGGGCTTATGGTCAGTGTGCATGATCAGAAGTCCCCAGCACTTCCAGTCACGTGCACTAGACCTCTCTGAAGCTGGCACACGTACACCCACCTTCATAGTGTGCATGACCAGAAGTGCTGGGACCCTAAACCTGGCATTCTGAAGTGGTGACAACAGACACCTGTGGACGTGCTAACTTGCTAAGAGGGCGGACAAGTTGGGGGAACTAACGCCCTTGCAACTAGTCACTGGCCTCATTAGCATATCATAAAGGATCTTTAGAAATACTTTTTCTAAAGATCTCTTTATCTATGCTACTAGATACAGGGACAGTTAGGCAGTGATTAACAATATGCACCAGAACTGTCTGTGGTTCTAGGTGTACATTGCACCTGACAGGTTAACTTTAAGGCATTATAAAAACCTCTGTTCACAGAACTAAATATTTTGGCTAACCGTATTAATAGTTCCTTAAATCTGTCATAAGACCTTCAAAATAGAAGTTCATTTCTTCTAGAATTCTCATATCTAGAACATTTGGAACTGGAGTGACTCCAGAGTAGTGGATTTTAGGATTAGAAATGCAAAAATGTGATATTTATAAAAACAATAAAAAAATTAATTTCTAAACGTGAAGAATGTGTACTAATGTGAAAGCATGGATGTGTAAGATCATCAGAAAATTTGTTACATTGGGTTATGAAGCAATGAATGGATATATCTATCACTTGCTTTAAGAATGTAGAAACCAACAGAAAGAATGATATTTCTTACAGTGAAATCTAAAACATGTTGAAGACTTAACTCTTTGAAAACAAAGAATGGTTAAAAAGGGATGTAGCCCCAAATATCACCTGCACACCTCTCCATTTAATAAACCCACAGTAGATTGTTAACGACCTGAGCTGATTAATCGCCCTGGCTGATTTTTTCCCGATTGATAAATTACTAACTCAGTTTTGTGTAAGTGCAGCCATTTTCGTAATTCCTGTAATGTCTCTTGACTAGACCGGCAACAGCAACATTAGAATTAAATAGAGATTAGTGATTTTCACCCTCTCAGGTTTTATTGTCGGCAGAATCCTCCTTCACATCTCTGATTTGCACTTCTCAAAATACAGAAAGTAGACAATGCACCAACTTAATATATCCGATGAAAGGAATAGAGCGGCAATGGGTCAGGTTTATTATTAGGGTCAGCACACACAGTGAGTAATACGGAGCAAGTGGAATGCGATAAAAAAAAAAACCAAAAAAAACGCATTCTACTACTCGGACCAATATTCCTCTATGGGGCAGCTCCCATGAGCCATTTTTTTCTCAGCCCTAATCGGACTGAGAAAACAATCGTAGCATGCTGCGGGTGCAATGTGATCTTGTTTCACTCGCACCCATTCAAGTCTAAGGGGGCGAGAGAAACATAACACTGCACTCACATTACATGAGAGTGCAGTGCGATTCTCGCATCATCCGGCAACGGAGGAAATAGGGAGATAAATCCCTCCCTCTCCTCTGCAGATGCGGTTTGAGTGCACGACAGGACCACAGTCGCATGACACTCGGCTCCCGCTATGCTGCGAGCGTGAGGCGAGCGTGAGGCGAGTGTCATGCGAGGAAACGCAGTAATCCAGTGTGGCTCAGCCTTACTGTCTTATCTTGTGTCTGGTCTAAAGCTGGCTACATTTTAGACATATTTACAATAATGGAGCATAGACTTGCCACATCTTTCTTAACAAGTTAGAACCTGTTCACACTGCGTTTATGCAGTGAAAGCAGGAATCAATCTAAATCCCAAAAACTAGATTTAGATGAAACTCCCATCAGAGTCGTAGACTAATACCAAATAAAGTTTTAAAAGTTATAGTCTATAAACAAGTACCTAGATAGTAATCCAAAATTTGCCTAAAAGAACAATTGGTGTAGCAGGACATAAAATTACTGATAAAAATTGAATTACTCTTTTTTAATCAAATGGCAGATAAAATATGTACATGAGTTAAGGATACAACTACAGATGTACAGAAACCAGTTTAGCAGAGGCTGGCTTGTCCCATACCATCATTTGGTAGTATAATTCTCTGATGTTGACTGGTCCCCATTTCTGGTACTTACCTTGCTCCACAAGCCCAGTTAGCCTTCGTAATCCCGGTTTCCCTAAACCTGTTATGTTATCCCTGTGTCATAGACATGTATATATTTTATCAGCTATTTGAATAATAAAGACTACATTTTATTTTAACCAGTAATTTGGGTCTAGCAAACTCATTTTGGGCAAAACTGTGCAGAGCCATAGGCCCCAATTCATTAAGATGTGTACTACAGAATTGTGATAAAAAACACCTTAAGTCATAATATTTTTATTTAATTCAGAAGTTGTGCAAAAATATTCCATTTTGTGTTTACACACCAGTCTTGGCCCACTACACTAACACGAGGGGATGGCATGAGCAAAACGGGGCATGACTACTCCAACCCATCAAGTTCATTAAAAGTTATGCCACATGAATTCGGTCCATAGACTGCAAAGACAAACCAGTTTCAAATGGACTCAAATATATGTGTAAGGCCAGTGTGACACTAATTTACTTAAAAAGTGACATTTTGACCCAATGTTTTAGGATAACTCTAAAACTTCAAGTGAGGCTAAAAAAACCTGACAAACACATACTTTAGGCACCAGGATTGTAGATCAGTTTTGGAGCAAAATGAGACAGAAGTCTAGTGCATTTACTTAAGGGAAGCCTCATTAAGGATTCCTGTTATATTCTAAACCTAAAACTGTTAACTATATACTAACCTAAAATTGTGCACTGCTGCAATTAGTCCCCTCACACCCACCCCCCACCCCTCCAACAATTGGTAGAACTATAGTAGTTAAACGGACTACTCAAGGATGATATATGGTTATTGAAGGGATGGTCTAACATTAGAACATATAGACATTATGTAGGGAGTCTCCTCCTCCACAATTCAAACCATTTGCAAAGAGTGAGCTTACCCAATTTTAACCCAATTTTCTTAATTGCAAAAGGGGATGACTTTATGAGACAACTCACTTAATGCAGTTCTCAGATGTAGTCCGTAGTGATGAGCGAGCACTACCATGCTCGGGTGCTCGGTACTCGTAACGAGTAGTTTGATGCTCAAACGGGCTCCACTCGTGTACCGAGTATGATGGAAGACTATAGGGAACGCGAGCATTTTTTCTAGAAAATCTTCCAGAAAAATGTTCAAGTTCCCAATTGACTTCCATTATATTCGGTATACGAGTGTAGTCTGTCCGAGGGTCAAACTACTCGTTACGAGTACCAAGCACCCAAGCATGGTAGTGCTCGCTCATCACTAGTAGTCAGTAATAGCCTTATTTTAGAGATTCTAGACACATATTCTCATGGGAGAATATCCAAAAAGGTAGATATTTTATTTCTACCTATACTTATTATGTAAAGATAATCTTAAGTATGAGTTCATATTTGATTACACAGTAAAAAGTGAAATAAACAGTTGTCAAAATATTACACAGTAAAAGTTTAATCACAGTTTTATCAGTAAAGTTGACCCTTACCCAATCGACCAATGTTGTAATCAAAATCCTTGACATCCAGAAGGATGGGTCCACTCTCCTGCTGCCCTTCCTCCTTATAGTAAAGTTTGTAGCCTTGAATTGTTGCTGTCTCCTCAGGATCTTGTTGCCATCTCACAGCTATGGTTGTGCAGTTCAATGGATCCAAGCGTAATTCTGGGGACCTTGGTGCTGTAAAAAAAAAAAAAAAAAAAAAAATCATACTTTTCTTATTGACCTTTTACATTGTTCTCATTGTGGGAAGCAAAAACTGTGCTATAAATATTTCCTTACATTTATACAATAATGTATGATTGACCTGGAAATATTCCCCAGTTGTCCTTGTAGAATCCTCTGTGCTTTTTAAAGGTTTTTTTTTCCCTCCTATCTCAAGCCTCATCATCCCTGGATAGTTTTCCCTGCATAGTCAGTCACTCTCTATGTAGTACATGCCTGTGCACACTTATTTCTCAGGATCGGTCTCCTGCCAATTCAGGAACAGATGGCATATCATAACAATGCGCCATCAACTGATCACATAGGAAAACCACTACTACCAGTATTGTTATTGATTGATTTCTAAAACATTATACAATGGTTACAGTATAAGAATATATTTTATGGACATGTTTTATGGTGATATTTTGTAAGTAAAAAGTAGCATACGAGAAATGTACGTTGAAGTTACCATATTTGAAAACCGTGAAACCACAAGTGTGATCTGCCATCAGACTATTCTGCCCTGTGTAACGCATCATAGTTATTTATCCTTTGTCATTTCAGTCACTAACTCTGCAGAGTGCAGCAGTCAAGGCGAGTTTGTCATAGGCTGCTGAGCTCTTAATAAGCAGCAACCGAGAAGACAACTTTATTATTTCAATCTCTCTCTATGCAGAACACAGCAGCTGATGACCAACACATCTCACATGCTGCGCTCTGTAAATCAGCGCCAGGTTATTATTTACTGCACCACACCACATAGAAGCTGTGCTTTGTATAAGGAGCAAAAGGTGGGCATTCACTGCACCACATCAAGGAGAAGCTGTATTTTGTATAAGGAGCAACAGGTGGGCATTCACTGCACCACACCAAGGAAAAGCTGCGCTTTGTATAAGGAGCAACAGGTGGGCATTTACTGCACCACATCAAGGAGAAGCTGTATTTTGTATAAAGAGTAAGGAGTACTTTGCACGTTGCGACATCCCTACTGCGATATTGTCGGGGTCAAATCGAAAGTGACGCGCATCCGGCGCCGGTAACGACATCGCAACGTGTAAAGCCTAGATGCGCCGATAAACTATCGCAAAAGCGTCGTAAATCGGTGATCTGTGTAGTGTCAGACATTTCCATAATGTCGCACCAATAGGAGATACGATGTTGTTCCTCGTTCCTGAGGCAGCACACATCACTGTGTGTGAAGCCGCAGGAGCGAGGAACATCTCTTTACCTGCCTCCACCGACTACGCGGAAGGGAGAAGCTGGGCGGGATGTTTACGTCCCACTCATCTCCGCCGCTCCGCTTCTATTGGCCGCCTGCCGTGTGACGTCGCTGTGACGCCGCACGACCCGCCCCCTTAGGAAGGAGGCGGGTCGCTGGCCAGAGCGACGTCGCAGGGCAGTTAAGTGCGTGTGAAGCTACTGTAGCGATAATGTTCATTGCGGCAGCTATCACAAGATATCGCATGTGCGACGGGGGCGGGTTCTAACGCGCTCGGCATCGCTATTATCAGCTAGCGATGTCGCAGTGTGCAAAGTACCCCTAAGAGGTGGGCATTTACTGCACCACACCAAGAAGAAGCTGCGCTTGTAGATAATCATGTGACAGTGGGGGCGGCCAGGAGACAATGCACCCTCTTTGCACCCGATGCTCAAAGTTCATTTGCCACCCCTCAATCTATACCACTGGTTTTAGGTAATAGGAGAATAGAGTTATCCAAATACTATGCTGCCCTTAAATAGGACAGCATAGTCTGATGACAGACCGACTTCAGGCTACTAAATCACATTGAATAAAGCCTGATCAGTTTGGCCTCTTATGAGTGATCGGGTATTTTAACAAACGATGACAACGAGTAAAGTGCTAATAAACTAGGGATCATCAGACTTTTCTAGGATGGTATAAAATCTGCATTGGATCCATAATTATTTAGAGTGTCTAGAATGAAAGGCAACATTTCTTATGGGATTTTTTAATAGTATTATAGTTAATTTTTTAGGAAACAAACTCTTTAATTCACAGTACGTTTACAAGTTTATAATTATCTTTACAAGATATTTATAATTTTCATCTGGTCTATATTTTTATAGACACATGCATATTGACACTTTACTGATACTTTAAAATTAGAGGTGAGCGAGCAGTAAAATGCTCGGGTGCTCGATGCTCAGGTCGTGCATTGTGAAATGCTTGGGTGCTCGAGCAGAGCACCGAGCCAATGTTAGCCTATGGGAAACTCGAGCATTTTTCCAGCGGCACCCCCGGCAGTCTGGAAAAAGCTCAAAAATGTCACAAATGTATAGGAACAGTGCTCAAATGACGTGGGAGCAGCATGGGGAAGACCCCTGTAAGCATTTCTGACTCCTTTGTCACTGCTGTGAGCAATGTTGTCTGAGTATTAGGGGGAGGAAGAATCCTGTGTTCCTCCTCCCGTGTGACATGCACTTTCGCTTAGTAGTGTATGTGCGGCGGCAGCTTCTGTCTGCCTGTACATTCGCTGCTACACGAAATCAAAAGTGAACAGTAGAAAAAAAAATAATATCATATTCACCTGTCTGCAGACTCCCGGGACACGTTCGGTCACTCCAGGACCTGCCAGTGATCAGCTGATGCAGTCACCTGACAGCATCAGCTGATCATATAAGTCCAGTGGTGAGGCCGGCTTTTTACCCCCCAGCCGGTTTAAACGATCAGCTGATGCTGTCAGGTGACCGCATCAGCTGATTACCGGCGGATCCTGGAGCGATCGGATGGGAGTCTGCACAGAGGAGTATAGTTTTTTTTTCCTACTGATGCATCAGCTGATTGTATAAACAATTTTTTATGAACAGGCTTTTAAACAATCAGCTGTGTCATGTGATTCAGGTCCTTGAACCTGATACATTTGATTGCTTTGCCTTCCGGTAAACCGATCGGATGATATTGGGTTC
Organism: Anomaloglossus baeobatrachus; assembly: GCF_048569485.1. NCBI lineage: Eukaryota > Metazoa > Chordata > Amphibia > Anura > Aromobatidae > Anomaloglossus > Anomaloglossus baeobatrachus. The sequence continues at coordinate 483,051,800 of NC_134356.1, read as the reverse complement.
GGATTGGACATCGCGAGACCCTCAACCCAGGGCTACAGCAGGAAGGGGGGGGGGGTCTTTAGTTCAATAAAGATGGAGTCACACATTTTGTTGTGTTTTATTTCTAATAAAATATTTTTCTCTGTGTTGCGTTTTTTTTTTTTTTTTATCTTTACTAGAAATGTATGATGGCCATGCCTAATATTGGCATGACACCATGAAATTCGGGCTTAGGGCCAGCTGATAATACACACCTAGCCCGAACCCCATTAATACCCAGCGAGCCACCCGGCACCAGGGCCATTGGAAGAGTTGGATACAGCGCCAGAAGATGGTGGTTCTATGATCGCGCCATTTTCGGGGTGGCTGCAGACTGCAATTCGCAGCAGGTGGGGCCCAAAAAGCTTGGGCCACCATCCACTGTAGATTCCAATCCCCAGTTGCCTAGTTGTAACTGGCACAAAAAATGGGCGAAGCTCACACCGGTTTTTTTTTTTTTTAAAATCTCCTGAAACTCATGAAAAAATAATAATAATAATAATAATAATAATAATAATAATAATAAAAAAAAAAGGCCTTCCCTATATTTTTGGATCCCATCTGGGTACAAATAGGGGGTTGGGGGCAGTCCGTAGGTGCCGGTTTTACCTGGCTGGCATACAAAAATATGGCAAAGCCCATATCGATTTTTATTTTTTTAAATCATTAAAAAATAAAAAGAAAAAACTCAAACACATAACCCTAATCCAAGGGTTAGGGGTAAAAAAAAAAAAAATGCGTGGGCTACCGCTGCATTTTCTATTGCAAGCTAAGGGTAACCCAAGCAGCTACTGGCTGTTAACCCCCACTGCTTGGTGTTATCTTCACTGGCAATGGAAAATCCAGGGAAGCCCTTTAAGTCTTTTCCCAAAAAACAAAAAAAAAACCATGGGCTTCGCCATATTTTTGTATGCTAGTCAGGTACAGCAGGCAGGAACGGGCTGCCCCCAACCCCCAGCTGCCTATTTGTACCCAGCTGGGTACCAAAAATATAGGGAAGCCCTTTTTTTTTTTTTTTTTTTTTTTTTAATTATTTTATGAAATAATTTAAAAAAAAAAAAAAAAAATTACGTGGGCTTCGCCCAATTTTTGTGCCCAGCCAGGTACAACTAGGCAGCAGGGGATTGGAATTCTCAGCGCAGGGTGGCCCAAGCTTTCTGGCTCCCCCGCTGGAAATTGCAGTCCGAAGCCGCCCCAGAAATTGCCGCTTTCATAAAAAATTTAAAGGGTTTTAAAAAAAAAAAAAGAAAAAAGACACCACACAGAGGCAAACTTTACTTTATTATAAATAAATACGCAGACACACTAAGGGACTCCATCTTTATTACTCCCTCTCACCCCTCCATGATCCTGGTCTTCTGTTTTCTTCAACCCATGCAGCTCTGCTAGATCACACAGCACAGGGAGGAAAAACATTGCTCCTCCCCATGGTGTGTAATCGAGCAGAGGCTGCGGCGGGTTGGTAGGCAGTGACGTCACCGCTGCCACAGTAACCTACTGAGCGGGTTACTACAGCAATGGTGATCTCCGATCAGGTGATTCCCGGCGCCTCTATTCAGCGGGTCCTGCATATACCGCTGAATAGCGGCGCCGGTAAACAGGGAGTTAACTCCTGTGGGAGCCGGTGCATTTCAAGAAACAAGGGGTGGTCCTGCACCAATCCGCGGGTTTTTACCTGCGGTACCGCATGCAGAGGGAAGATGTTGCGATGTGATCAATCCAGAGCGGGGGTGCCCGTCAGCAGAAGGGATCCGATGGAAGTAGGTAAGATGAAGAAAGGACCGCACTCCATCCGCTGTGCTGGAAAAAGTTTTATTTGAACAGGTGCATAGGTAAAAGGGCTGGAGGCAACCTGTGAGACAGCTCCTAAGAGGGGACGACGGCCGTTTCGCCTTGATTAGGCGTCCACGGGTCCGGCTTCCACGGGCCCTGGTAATCAGGTGATTGGAGATCACCGATGCCATAGTAACCTACCGAGTGGGTTAATATAGCAATGGTGATGTTACGTCTCCTAGTACCTACACTATCTAAGATACACACTAAAGTCTGTCCCTAGCTCAGCAGCACCTCCTCCTATACTAGCTGACTGTGGATAACACTGCCGAGCACAGTGCCATCAGGTGTGATACACAGCTGACTGATGACTCTGTGCAGCCAGCCAATCACTGTAATGCCACAGCCATGTTGGTTGTGGCATTACAGTGTGTGACAGCCAATCCCTGCATGTGGGCTGACTCTGTAAATACCGGCAACATGCAGGGAGGGGGAGCCGAGCATCTGCCTGAGAATCTCGCCGATACTCGGAGCTCGCCGAGTATACCGAGCACTGAGATGCTCGGGCGAGCACTGAGCAGCGGTGAGCATGCTCGCTCATCCCTATTTAACATCTTAAGGTGATGTCAGTTTACTTTGTGATTCATAGGAGCAGAGTGTTAGCCTTCTATCCAATGCTATTGTATGTACTTATATGTTGTCTTTACTATGCTAAATAAAATATCTTTTAATTGCACATTAAAACTCCTCTTTTTCATGTGTTTTAGATGTCATTTGGAAGTGTGCAGTTTTGTGGTCATTCTTTGGGGCCTGCCTGTGCCCTTCATTAAGTATGGCCACCTTGATACATTACATAGACCATGGTCTCTTTTGTAGCATCTTTACAAGTTTTGACAGACTTAATATGGAACTGCAAGGTAGAAAACCAACTGGTATACCAAGTCTAGCCACTGATATGTGACAGCATGAGCAAAAGGACTGTTTTTACAGAAGAACCTAAGAGTAGCCTCTGTGAATTCAGTTTTTAGTTGACCTGACTTGAACTATCAAACCTCAGATGTCACAGCCATGCATTTAAGGTCTGCATTATCTGTAAACGTTTACTTGCAATTCTAGCTCAACCTTCTCATCTACAGGTTTTTTCAAACAAATTAGACAACTACACAAATAGAAAATCTAAGACAAACTTTTTAGAATTGGAATTTTCTAGCTCAACAGTGGGAAATTGGTAACGAAGATAGCTCAAATCGCCAACATATGTACTTGTATCTCTGTAGTTTTGATTACGATTTTTCTTCTTTAGAAAAAGCTGGATAGAGATTTGGGGAGACCACAGCTGAGATACAGGTGCAACCAGCAGGAGATCACACTTGCGACGTTTGGGGGGCGTTCCTCTTTCTCAACCAAGGGGAGGTTTGAAAAATGGGAGTGCCCCTCAACTTCGCGAGTATCAGCTCCTGATGATTGCACCTGAGTCAGCGTCTCTGCAAAGCCCTATCCAGCTTATTCTAAAGAAGGAATTTCCTAAATCAAAACTACAGATTTTTGTTTTCGGAATAAAGGACATATGTAAATTGTAACATGTTTGCTGACATGTTAGTCAGTCAGAAGTGTGGGTGATTGGCTCCTCCTGCACCTGTGATGCCTCCACCTAGTGGGGGTTTAGCTGTAACCTGCTGGAGTAGCAGTAGTCTTTTGGCCTGAGCAATATACAGCTGCAATTCCATCTTGCTGTAAGTAATGATATTCTTTTTTGCTTTTTTATATTATATATAGTGTAGGGACCTACAAGCATGAGGTTCCCGTGACGAGGGTTGTAGGCTTACGTCTTATGGCCATAACGCTAACAAAAAACCTCATATTTTTTGTACAGGATACAGCCAGGCCCCTTTTTGTTAGGCCTTGCTATCAGAGTTTCTGTCCCTACGTAGCGCGCAGTGGGAACCGGCTTGGCAGCCCGCCTGATCTAATAGTATGGGCGTCACCTAATAGGCTGCGGGTTTGTGACTGTGCGTCTGCTAGTGTGAACAGTGCTCTATGCAAGCCATCAGTGTGCAGTTTTACCATCCAGCCGTCACCTCCTCCATATTTGGAAGTGAGTGTGATTGGCTCCTCCTGCACCTGTGATGCCTCCACCTAGTGGGGGTTTAGCTGTAACCTGGTGGAGTAGTAGTAGTCTTTTGGCCTGAGCAATATACAGCTGTAATTCCATCTTGCTGTAATGATATTCTTTTTTGCTTTTTTATATCATGTTTGCTGATAGACAAATATAGAGACCTCAGAATGTTTAATTCTCCTGCTCATGAAGATTTTTTTTTCATGAAGGAAGCATTTTAGAGAATACATGATACATGATTACATATTGAGACAAAGCACTTACCTCTAATGCTGCTTGCTTTGGGAGTCCTGTGTGAGGTCCAAACTGAGGATTCTCCCCATCCTACATTAGTTGCTGCTGCGATGCAAACCAAGTAAACATTGTCAGGTTGAAGGCCTTCCAAAAAATACTCATGTGTTGTCCCCGGAAGTTCTAGAACTTGGACCAAGCTTTCAGTGCTCAATCGAAAGGATAACCGATACAGAATGATTCTTCCTCGCCGAAACTTAAGTGGGATGGTCAGCCATGAGATTAGAACGTCTGTAGGACTGCGACTTGTTAAACTGATTTCTGGGGCACGGAGTGGGACTGAAAAATAAGCATTTTTTTATGCTGTTTAGCAAACAATTTTTTTAATATGCATAATTTAAAAAAAAAGTATCAAGAAGTACAGTGCAATTACTGTTGAGATAACCATTCAAACTTGGAGTAAAGCATAGATTTTCCAGGAGAGCGATCTTTAAAAAGTAAAATCAATCACAATTATATGGGAAGTGAAAATCTATCCCACAAAGAGACATTGCACAAATGGATCTTTTAAGGCGGAGTTCACATGTCCAGTTGTCACATTGCCATTCCAGCTATCAAGATTTTTCCTGATTTAACAAGTATCTGTTTACAGATATACCGTAGATTGGATTATTATGGAAAATCATGTGGGACTAATATTAAACAGACAATGCAGCAACGTCTTACCATCTTCAAGTGTATTTTGTGTCACGTGGTCTGACATCTGGCTTGCACCCATCGGCATATAGGCAACAATGTAAAATGTGTAGTTGCTGGCTGGTTCCAAATCATCAATAATGTAATGACTTGTGTCATTCCCCATCACCACCTGATATTCCTCATTATTCAGTCCTATGGAACAAAAATATACAGTGCACACAATAACACACATAACTATGTGTACATAACATTAAAACTTTTCGTAAAAGGGATATATGTCCATTCCTGATTACAAGGCAGTACCCAGAACTTTTTTTTTAATTAGTTTCATCTTGCATCTGAAAATAGTTTTCCATACTGAGAATACCTGACTGACGAGCAATAGGGTAACAATGTTTAGAACCTTTGACTATCAAGCTCCATATCACACTATCCACTACAGCTTCAAACGTGAAACTACCTTCATGTTATATACAATCATCTTGTCTGTCTCATACAGAAATTTGACTTGCAACTAGTTAGAATATGATTAGTTATGCAGATTCTTGTCTTTTCACTGCATTGTTACAGTTTTGCTCCTGGTGGTGGAAAAATCTTTTTCTTTCTGTATACTACAAATAACAACCTGTTCCCACATTCTATAATAGCTCAGTGTTGTATTAGGTTAACTTTAAAGTGGAAGGTCACTAGTTCAAATCAAGGATCAGCCATGAAGAAGATTTCCCAAGAAAAGAGAAACTGCATCATCCAGCTAATTGATAGCAGTCTCTTCGCCAAGAAAATTGCCAAACTGCATGTGAGTGCCATGACAGTTGGAAGAATATGAAAGCAAGTCCATCCAACCATTCAAAAGGTAAGAGGTGGAGGTCCAGGCAAAATATCAGAGTCAACAGTTACACAGCTCATCAAAGTCTATCAGTTCTGGTGCAAGCACCATGTGACGCACGTTACACAAGTCTGAAATGGTTGCCAGAAAAAGGTGAAGAATCCTTCAATATCATAAGAAAAGCTGCATCACAAACGAGTTGACCAGTATGCACCAACATTGGGAATGTATGGAAGAGATCTGGCATCAGAATTTGGTTGAGATATGCTTAAATCTGATCAAGAGCATGCCAGAAGGATTCAGGCAGTGTTGAAAGCCGAAGGTGGATTTACAAAATAATAATTTAAATTTAGATTTGTAGGAGTTAAAACAGTAACAATGCAGTGACATGACAAGAATCTGCAAAACTAATCATATGCTAAATAGTAGCAATTCAATATTTTGTATGAGATAGCCAAGATGATTCGCTATAAAATAAAGGTACTTTCACGCTCAAAGCTATAGAGGATGGTGAGATATAGAGCCTGAAATTAAAATGTTCAAAACACATTGTTACCCTTTTGCTTGCCATTATAGATAGATCGGTAAAGATAGATAGATAGATGTGTTCCACTTGATTTTTGCATTTAAAAATTAGCAAAGGGAGAAACACAAGGTAGCAGCTACAACAATGCCTAAAGCAAAAGGGGTATTAAAGAAGGGAATTTTGTTTACTTACCGTAAATTCCTTTTCTTCTAGCTCTAATTGGGAGACCCAGACAATTGGGTTGTATAGGCTATGCCTCCGGAGGCCGCACAAAGTATTACACTCAAAAGTGTTAAGCCCCTCCCCTTCTGCCTATACACCCCCCGTGCTCCCACGGGCTCCTCAGTTTTGGTGCAAAAGCAAGAAGGAGGAAAAATAATTATAAACTGGTTTAAAGTAACTTCAATCCGAAGGAATATCGGAGAACTGAAACCATTCAACATGAACAACATGTGTACACAAAAAAACAGGGGCGGGTGCTGGGTCTCCCAATTAGAGCTAGAAGAAAAGGAATTTACGGTAAGTAAACAAAATTCCCTTCTTCTTTGTCGCTCTATTGGGAGACCCAGACAATTGGGACGTCCAAAAGCAGTCCCTGGGTGGGTAAAATAATACCTCGTAAGAGAGCCGTAAAACGGCCTCTTCCTACAGGTGGGCAACCGCCGCCTGAAGGACTCGTCTACCTAGGCTGGCATCCGCCGAAGCATAGGTATGCACTTGATAGTGCTTCATGAAAGTGTGCAGACTCGACCAGGTAGCCGCCTGACACACCTGCTGAGCCGTAGCCTGGTGCCTCAAAGCCCAGGACGCGCCCACGGCTCTGGTAGAATGGGCCTTCAGCCCTGAGGGAACCGGAAGCCCAGCCGAACGGTAAGCTTCGATAATTGGCTCCTTGATCCACCGAGCCAGGGTTGATTTGGAAGCCTGTGACCCTTTACGCTGGCCAGCGACAAGGACAAAGAGTGCATCCGAGCGGCGCAGAGGCGCCGTACGAGAAATGTAGATTCTGAGTGCTCTCACCAGATCTAACAAGTGCAAATCCTTTTCACATTGGTGAACTGGATGAGGACAAAAAGAAGGTAAGGAGATATCCTGATTGAGATGAAAGGGGGATACCACCTTAGGGAGAAATTCCGGAACCGGACGTAGAACCACCTTGTCCTGGTGAAACACCAGGAAAGGGGTTTTGCATGAAAGCGCTGCTAGCTCAGACACTCTCCGAAGTGAAGTGACTGCTACTAGAAAAACCACTTTCTGCGAAAGGCGTGAGAGAGAAATATCCCTCATTGGCTCGAATGGTGGTTTCTGAAGAACCATCAGCACCCTGTTCAGATCCCAGGGTTCTAACGGTCGCTTGTAAGGAGGGACGATGTGACAAACCCCCTGCAGGAACGTGCGTACCTGTGGAAGTCTGGCTAGGCGCTTCTGGAAAAACACAGAGAGCGCTGAGACTTGTCCCTTAAGAGAGCCGAGCGACAAACCCTTTTCCAGTCCAGATTGAAGGAAGGACAGAAAAGTGGGCAAGGCAAAAGGCCAGGGAGAAATACCCTGAGCAGAACACCACGACAGGAAAATTTTCCACGTCCTGTGGTAGATTTTAGCGGACGTTGGTTTCCTAGCTTGTCTCATAGTGGCAATGACGTCTTGAGATAACCCTGAAGACGCTAGGATCCAGGACTCAATGGCCACACAGTCAGGTTGAGGGCCGCAGAATTCAGATGGAAAAACGGCCCTTGAGATAGCAAGTCTGGTCGGTCTGGTAGTGCCCACGGTTGGCCGACCGTGAGATGCCACAGATCCGGGTACCACGACCGCCTCGGCCAGTCTGGAGCGACGAGAAGGACGCGGCGGCAGTCGTCCCTGATCTTGCGTAACACTCTGGGCAACAGTGCCAGCGGAGGAAACACATAAGGGAGCTGAAACTGCGACCAATCCTGAACTAAGGCGTCTGCCGCCAGAGCTCTGGGATCTTGAGACCGTGCCATGAACATTGGTACCTTGTTGTTGTGCCGGGACGCCATGAGGTCGACGTCCGGCACCCCCCAGCGGCAACAGATCTCCTGAAACACGTCCGGGTGAAGGCACCATTCCCCTGCGTCCATGCCCTGGCGACTGAGATAATCTGCTTCCCAGTTTTCCACGCCTGGGATGTGAACTGCGGATATGGTGGAGGCCGTGGCTTCCACCCACATCAAAATCCGCCGGACTTCCTGGAAGGCTTGCCGGCTGCGTGTGCCGCCTTGGTGGTTGATGTATGCCACCGCTGTGGAGTTGTCCGACTGAATTCGGATCTGCTTGCCCTTCAGCCACTGCTGGAACGCTTTCAGGGCAAGATACACTGCCCGTATTTCCAGAACATTGATCTGAAGCGAGGACTCTTGCTGGGTCCACGTACCCTGAGCCCTGTGGTGGAGAAAAACCGCTCCCCACCCTGACAGACTCGCGTCCGTCGTGACTACTTCCCAGGATGGGGGTAGGAAGGATTTCCCCTTCGATAATGAAGTGGGAAGGAGCCACCACCGAAGGGAAGCTTTGGTCGCCTGAGAGAGGGAGACGGTCCTGTCGAGGGACGTCGGCTTCCTGTCCCATTTGCGTAAGATGTCCCATTGAAGGGGACGCAGGTGAAACTGCGCGAAAGGGACTGCCTCCATTGCTGCCACCATCTTCCCCAGGAAGTGCATGAGGCGCCTCAAGGGGTGTGACTGGCCTTGAAGGAGAGATTGTACCCCTTTCTGTAGTGACTGCTGCTTGATCAGCGGAAGCTTCACTATCGCTGAGAGGGTATGAAACTCCATGCCAAGATATGTCAGCGATTGAGCCGGTGTCAGATTTGACTTTGGAAAATTGATGATCCACCCGAAACCCTGGAGAGTCTCCAGGGTAGCGTCGAGGCTGCGTTGGCATGCCTCTTGAGAGGGTGCCTTGATCAGCAGATCGTCCAAGTACGGGATCACCGAGTGACCCTGCGAGTGTAGGAGCGCTACTACCGTAGCCATAACCTTGGTAAAAACCCGTGGGGCTGTTGCCAGGCCGAACGGCAGTGCCATGAACTGCAGGTGTTCGTTTCCTATGGCGAAGCGCAAGAAGCGCTGGTGCTCTGGAGCAATCGGTACGTGGAGATAAGCATCTTTGATATCGATCGATGCAAGGAAATCTCCCTGGGACATTGAGGCGATGACGGAGCGGAGGGATTCCATCCTGAACCGTCGGGTTTTTACGTGTTTGTTGAGCAGTTTCAGTTCCAGGACCGGGCGGAAAGACCCGTCCTTCTTTGGGACCACAAACAAGTTGGAGTAAAAACCGTGACCCTGTTGCTGAAGAGGAACAGGGACCACCACTCCTTCTGCCTTCAGAGTGCCCAGCGCCTGCAGAAGAGCCTCGGCTCGCTCGGGAGGCGGGGATGACCTGAAGAATCGAGTCGGGGGACGAGAGGTGAACTCTATCTTGTAACCGTGAGACAGAATGTCTCTCACCCAGCGGTCTTTTATTTGTGGCAGCCAGGTGTCGCAAAAGAGGGAGAGCCTGCCACCGACCGATGATGCTACTAGAGGAGGTCGAAAGTCATGAGGAAGCCGCTTTGTTAGCGGCGCCTCCGGTGGTCTTTTTAGGACGTGACTTAGACCGCCATGCATCAGAGTTCCCTTGTTCTTTCTGAGACCTTTTGGACGAGGAGAATTGGGACCTGCCCGCGCCCCGAAAGGACCGAAACCTCGACTGCACTCTCCTCTGTTGGGGTATGTTCTGTTTGGGCTGGGGTAAGGATGTATCCTTTCCCTTGGATTGTTTGATGATTTCATCCAGACGCTCGCCAAACAGCCTGTCGCCAGAAATTGGCAAACTGGTTAAGCGCTTTTTGGAAGCAGAATCTGCCTTCCATTCCCGTAGCCACAAGGCCCTGCGGAGTACCACCGAATTGGCGGCCGCAACCGCCGTACGGCTCGCAGAGTCCAGGACCGCATTAATAGCGTAAGACGCAATTGCCGAGGTCTGGGTGGTAATGGATGCCACTTGTGGCGCGGCCGTGCATGTGGCTGCTTCAATTTGCGCTTGACCTGCTGAGATAGCTTGTAGCGCCCAAACGGCTGCGAATGCTGGGGCAAAAGAAGCTCCGATAGCTTCATAGATGGATTTCAACCAGAGCTCCATCTGCCTGTCAGTGGCATCTTTGAGCGAGGCCCCATCTTCCACTGCAAGTATGGATCTAGCCGCCAGTCTGGAGATTGGAGGGTCCACTTTGGGACACTGAGTCCAACCTTTAACCACGTCAGGGGGAAAAGGATAACGTGTATCCTTAAGGCGCTTAGAAAAACGCTTATCTGGACAAGCATGGTGATTCTGGACTGCCTCTCTGAAATCAGAGTGGTCTAGAAACATACTCTGTGTGCGCTTGGGGAACCTGAAACGGAATTTCTCCTGCTGAGACGCTAACTCCTCCGCCGGAGGAGCTGAGGGAGAAATATCCAGCATTTGATTGATGGACGCAATAAGATCGTTCACTATGGCGTCCCCGTCTGGAGTATTAAGATTGAGAGCGCCCTCAGGATCAGAATCCTGATCAGCTGTCTCCGCATCATCAACCAGAGATTCCCCCCGCTGAGACCCTAAACAATATGATGTCGAGGGAAATTCTAAGCGAGCCCGCTTATTCGGTCTGGGGCTGGGGTCTAAGTCATAACCCTCAGCCTGGGATGTATGAGATACCCCGGGAGGACATTGTTGGACCAACTGAGGGGGGTCAGGGAACAATGATTCAACAGAGTCCCTTTGCTGAGATACCGGCCTGGACTGCAAGGCTTCTAGTATCTTAGCCATAGTCTCAGAGAGTTTTGCAAACTCAGTCCCCGTCACCTGGACAGTGTCAACAGGTGGCTCCCCCTGGGCCCCTCTTAGCAGAGGCTCTGGCTGAAGAAGTGGTACAGGGGCCGAACATTGCACACAATGAGGGTCAGTGGAACCTGCCGGTAGCGGGGTCTTACATAAGGCGCAGGCAGCATAATAAGCCTGTGTTTTGGCACCCCTGCCTTTTGTGGGCGCCATGCTATTGTTTTCCCTGAGTAACACAATAGGGTATATAGCCAGAATGAACTGTGCTCATACAGTGTAGAGTATATACTATAAACAAATAATGTATCAATACACTACAGCACCATGGGGCTAGCACCACAGGTGCTGCTTATCAGCCGCCTAAAGCGGTTGTGAGGCCACCAGAGACCGTGTCTGGGTCTCCCAGGGTTTGTCCCTCTCTGCAGCGTCGGAGGAGCTGACAGGAATGGCTGCGGCGTCCTGACGAGAGGAGGGAGCCGTGGGCGTGGCCGAGAAAGTGCGGGAACTGGTGCTCACACTGTGCACAGTGAGGGGGGTGGAGTATGCAAATCATACTCCAGCCCTCAGTGCTGCTCGTTCCGTGCAGCGTCCCGCCCTTCCCCTGCCTGTCAGGGCTGGTGGCGGGAGAAAAGGAAGCTAGGCCGCAAGAAAGCCGGGGACTCGAGTATAAGCATGGCCGCCGTAAAAGCGCGGCCGGCGCCGAAGTCCCCGGCGAACTACAAGTCCCAGCCGCTCCACAGTTTCCCATAGCAGCGGCGGTTAGCGCGGTAGCCCCTACATATAAACACACTCAGCGACGCTGAGTGTGTAATGGCACAATTAAACCCGGTCAGCGCCGCGGTCCCCGGTGCACTAGCACACCCAGCAAAGCTGAGGTGTTATCGTGCGCGGTCCCCACAGGGATACAGAGTACCTTCACGTAGCAGGGCCATGTCCCTGAACGGTACCCGGCTCCTATCCAGCAGTCTCCACAGGAGTTGTGGATGAAGCACGGTCTCAGTGCCTGGAGACCGATAGGATCCCACTTCACCCAGAGCCCTGAGGGGGATGGGGAAGGAAAGCAGCATGTGGGCTCCAGCCTCCGTACCCGCAATGGATACCTCAACCTTAACAACACCGCCGACAAGAGTGGGGTGAGAAGGGAGCATGCTGGGGGCCCTATATGGGCCCACTTTTCTTCCATCCGACATGGTCAGCAGCTGCTGCTGACCAATCTGTGGAGCTGTGCTGTGCGTGTCTGACCTCCTTCGCACAAAGCAAAAAACTGAGGAGCCCGTGGGAGCACGGGGGGTGTATAGGCAGAAGGGGAGGGGCTTAACACTTTTGAGTGTAATACTTTGTGCGGCCTCCGGAGGCATAGCCTATACAACCCAATTGTCTGGGTCTCCCAATAGAGCGACAAAGAAAGTAGGATTCTAACATTAAGCTTTTTGTTGATATAACAGCTTTGGAGAATAAATCCCAATGGCACATACAAATGTGGACAGCCTTCTGGTAAAAGTAAGAAAACCCCACAGGGGTCATTAAAATAAAAAGAAATTGGCAAAAATAATTTCAAATTTTTAAATGTACTAAATATTTATTAATGAAAATCAGACATTGATTTTGAATTGTGGTTCTACAACGAAAAAAAATATTGAAAATGGCCTGGACAAAAAACTAAGGAACCTTTAGCTAAATATTTTGTTGCACAACCTTTTTAGGCAATTAATGCAAACAAACGATTTCTATAACTCTCAATGAAACTTCTGTACCTGTCTACAGGTATATAGGTCCACACCTCATGAAAAAACGTCTCCAGCTGTTTAAGGTTTGAAGGCTGCCTTCTGCAGACTGCATGTTTCAGCTCTTTCCACTGATGATCAATACGATTTAGATCAGGACTCATAGAAGCCCATATCAATATAGTCTAATTCTTTGCTCTTAGCCACTCTTGGATGTTTTTAGTTGTGTGTTTTGGGTCATTATCCTCTTGGAGGACACATGACCTGTGACTGACATTGGGCAGCAAATTTGGCTTCAGAATGACTTCATAGTCTTGAGATTGAGATTTCATTGCACCCTGCACAAATTCAAGAAACCTTGTGCCAGAGGAAGCAATACAGCCCCAAAACAATCTCCATGTTTCACAGTAGGTACAATGTTCATGAATATTCCATGAAGTCCACAGTAGCCAACACAGCTATGGATGGTGGAATTTGATACCGTTATACCTTAACCTTGGAGGTCACCTGCAATCTCTTTAGAACTTGTTCTAGGCTCTTTATTTACTATTCGTATTATCCGTCTGTTCCATTTGTCATCAATTTTCAACTTGCAGCCACTTCCAGGGAGGTTAGTTACAGTCACATAGTCCTTAAACTGCTGCATAATATGTCCAACTATACTAACAAGAACATCAAGCTGTTTGGAGATGGTTTTATACCTTTAACATGTTTGTATATAATTTTCTAATCTCCTGTGACAACTCCCTCCTTAGCTTTTATTGTGGTGCACACCATGATACCAAAACAGCACAGTGACTACTTTTCACCCTATAAAAAGGCAGACTGACTGATTACAAGCTTTTAGACAATGCTAATTATAGATGCTAATTACAGGGCACACCTTTTTTAAATCTTTTCTAGGAGTACAATTTTCATTAGTGTGTTTTTTTTATTAATTTTTTTTTAATTTGAACTACAATTCGAAAATAAAGGCCTGATTTTCATTAATATATATTCAGTAAATTTAAATTGAAAATTACTTTTATCAATTTCAAGTTATTTCTGTGCCCATTGTGGGTTTTTCTTACTTTAACAGAAGGGTCCATTTTTTTCATGAGCGTAGAAAGATTATAATGTAACTGAATCTTGTGTCTCTTATATCCGATCAGTAATTACATTTCACTCAAGAGCATTAAAAGTAACAATCAGCTTGTGTTTCACAACTAGTCACAACAAGTTTTGGTAAACTGTTCCATTAAAGAGAGAAAAACCCCCAAAACAAAAACAAAAAAAAAACCAACACATGGCTAATCGATAGACCATTTACCCACTTACAATTCCTTCACTCTAAATCCTTGTAATTTAACGTTGGGAAAAACAAACCAGGTTTTCGGAGTCGTGGCATTCAAGAACAAGCCGTTTTATAAGAAACAACAACTACACAAAAAGCTGCATTGTAAAAGGGCGATTATATAGTTGAAATCTATTATGGACATGGGATAGGATGAAGCAGGGGCACTGAAGGAGAAGGCCCTCTATAAATGTCTTGCGTCTTAATGAGCTTAGGAAAATTTTCGGCAATTCATATTGAAATATGCAGAGGGTTGCATTGCTGTGATTCTCTTTGTTGCGTCCTAATTCCTATACATAGGAACTGGTAAGCGGAATAAGGTTGTTGAAGGCTGTTGTGGTTCAAGTCCATTTCACACCAAAACGCATGTCAACTTAATCAAAACTCCCCCACCGCCCATAACCATTAAATTTATAAAACAAAACCAAAGACCAAATTCCACTATTAAGCTTTCCCACATTTCTGAATTGACTAAAAAGCATTTTAATTAGACAAGATTACTGGCATCTCACAACAGAGCCGTTGATGGTTTGTTAATTAGGAATGTCGTGGCACGATTTTTGACCCGCTAAACAAGATCCTTAAGCTCAAATTAAAAGGCCTTGTTCTTGGAGTGAATGAGCCACTGGGCCTCATGTGGAGGCCTGATGAAATGGCCATAATAGGGGGTGAGACCAGCCTACAAACAGAATCACTACACTCTTTGTAGAGCTTCCAAATTGCTAACAAGGAATTAATACACTCATGTACTCTCATCAGACCTTTCGCTTGCCCGGCGCACTAACCCGCTAATTTAAATGCAAGAGCTCTCCCTTTTTAAAGGACACCTGTTGGCTTTCTTTGACGCCGATCTCTTTCTACTCCACACTAACTACTTATATATTAGGTTGTATTCTTCTCTATAGAAAATATGATGAAGTTCTGTAGGCAGTGTTACAAAAGAAGTTTGTTTTTCCTTTTGCTTAAACACAAAAAAACCATTATTCGACACATAAAAGAGTTGTAACAAGGTTAGGCGCTGTATACTTGTATATACTGCATGCCCTTAGTATATTAAAGTCAGATGATCACTAGAAAATATTCAAACCAATTTTCCTACCTAAAGCATGTACCTAAGAGTATGGATATGGTAAAAGTAGCATTACACATACAAAGCAAATGTATAGCACAGTTGAGAAATAGCACGTGAAACATTTATCAATCGACTTTTAATTTAATTCCACATTACTGAATGAAAGCTAAAGGTAATTCTGGAACAGAAAATCTTATCAAAGGGACGACAAAAGCTGAGTGCAGCTGTCAGAAATCTATAGGCTTTCCATAAACACTTGCTGCAAGTCTTATTCTTACCTTCCGCCTTCATGTAATGCACAGAATAAGCAATGACTTTTTCTGAGTTATACAGAGGCCTTTCCCACGATAGAATAATGGCTGAACTGGACATTGTCTCTGCTCGGAGGTTACGTGGAGCACTGGGTCTGTCTTCAGACATCACAACAGTGAGCCTTGCCCGGGACATGGCAGAGCCCTGGCTATTTTCAGCCATGCACTGATAAACTGCATCGTCTTCAGGGATGATCTGGTTGATTACAAGTTTACTAGAACAAATATATAAGATAAGTATAAGTTAAAGGGAATCTGTAAGACCGTTTTATCTATTTAATCAGCGAGAATAATGCAATAGACCCCGATTCCAGATATGTGTCAACTTACTCAGCAGCTTGCTATAGTTTCAAAACAATCAGTGTTTTATCAGCTGGATATTATCACTGCAGGAATAAAGGCCCCTTTACACACTGCAACATCGCAAGCGATATCGCTGTAACGTCACCGGTTTTGTGACGTAATAGCGACCTCCCCAGCGACATTGTAGTGTATGACACGCATAAGTGACCTGGCCCCCGCTGTGAGATCGCTGATCGCTACAAGTCATTCAGGACCATTCTTTGGTCCTTTGTTCCCCACTGTGCAGCATGTATCGCGGTGTGTTTGACACCGTTACAACGACATCTTTAGCGACCCAGCCCATAGGCGTGCTAGCATTCCCTTTCCAGCGAGGTCGTTCTGCAGGTCCGTATCGCTGCTGCATCGTTGGCCAGATCTGCTTGTTTGATAGCTCACCAGCGACTGTTAGAGACTTTCCAGCGATCCCGGCCAGGTCGAGATCGCTGGTGGGATCGCTAGAAAGTTTCAGTGTGTAAAGGGGCCTTAAGTCTATCGTGCATGACATTTAAGATAATCTGTGTAACCCGGCCCCCACCAGTGTACAGAGGAAGGTACCAATCAATGTTGTGGGGGGTGGGGTTACCCAAAGCTATGCATTATGATCACTGCTATATATACTTAAGAGAAGACATGGATTCTAGCAAAACTGCATCAAGCAGTCCAGTAAGTGATACATCGCTAGACTCCGGGTCTCTGCCCCTCAATCATAAATATCTCCGATTACATAACAAAAATCTGCTACATTTCTTTTAGGGTTCGCTTACATGTGCGTATAAATATGCCAAGTGGAATCTAATAAAATAAATATTGATTACACTAGGTCCAATGTTAGACAAAAAGGCAGTGCTGATCTACGATTTTTTTGCTCAGCCGCTTTCAGCAAGAGGAAAAAACGCTCAGTATGCTACATATGGTGGCGTAAAACGGCTAAGGCTCGCCAATGCAAGTCTATGGGTGAGGAAAAAAAACCAACAGACATCACATGGACCATCCGTATGCCGTTTGCTTTTATGAATACATTACCATTCTATAGCACAGAATATTATAAATGGTCATGTAAAGGATTGCAGAATAATAGTTGCTGAGAAAAAAAAAATAAAAAAGTAGAGTTTGGTACTCACCGTAAAATGTATTTCTCAGTTTTATTTGGGGGACACAGAACCATGGGATAATCTGCTGCCACCTGGAGGCTGAAACTAGCATTACATAGAATTAAAGATTGGCTCCTCCCAGCAGACTATACCTTGCCTGTTAGCATCAGGCCTCCTCGGTTTACTGTGAATGCAATAGGAGAAGCCAAAAGAATTAAAGCACCACTCTTTAAGGGATGATATAGTGAATCTTGCTGTGAGAAGGAGGTGGGACCAGATAACCCTGGCGGTGCCTTCCAAATGTAACATTCTAGGATTCTATGAAAAAAGGTAATTTTAATCTTATTATACTCAAAAAAAAAAAAAAAAAGAAAATGCACACCTGACTGGGCAACAAAAAGTGGAAGCATTGTCCCCAATGAAGACTACGAGAAACAAATTTTATGACGAGTACCAAAATCTACTTTTCTCGTTTGTCTCATTGGAGGGACACAGCAGAATGTGATGGGAATGAAAACCAAATACACCTGGGCAACTGTCGTCTGCAGCATCTTTCAGCCAAGACCTGCAACTGCAGAAGCGAATGGCAGACCCTGTAAAGCTTAGAAAGGTATGCACCTATCATCCAGTAGTTACTCTACATAGTTACAGAACTGAGGCCTGGTGAAGAACGGCCCAGGAAACTCTTACAGTTCAAAAGGATAAGGCACTTCTACCGAATTTCTAGTTACCAGGGTGCTCAGGTAGGTTTCCAGACTATATACAGTAGTAATATATACAAGGCACTCCTGAATTCAGCAAAATGATGATTTTTTATTATTTCATACTCAGTATAGTAAAGTCAAGACGTTGCGGCCCAAACATGGCCTTCATCAGTAACTAGCACCTGAGATGAAGGCAGTATTTGGAATGCTAGCAGATAGGTGACTGGGATCTGCAGCCTGTTATTTCTGCCATGGGCAGTTGTAGTAATGCTATTAAGAGTCTCTGTGGTTTGCAGTCTGTCATTAGCAGTATCCACTGCTGTGTGGAGGGAAACTCTTACAGTCCAACAAGCAAGAGTGTTCTCTAACCCTGAATGGGGTAGCACTGACACCTCGGCCTATAAAGCTTGCTAATATCTAAACTAATCAGCAAGCAATGGTAACCGTAGAGGCAATCAGACCTCTGCAGAGAATGACCCACAAGACAGCCAAACGGAGCTGTGAGATGGGCAGAGCTGCATAGATCTGGCTATGTCAGACTATGCAAGAATCTCTCAGGGAAAAGAGGCAAAATACCTAAAAGGAGCAGAGCAATCTCTTAATTAAAGTGAAAAGGCAGAGAACTACACTAATGGCACCATCACACGCACCGACGTATCTAACGATATATCGCCAGGGTCACGGATTCCGTGACGCACATCCGGCATCGTTAGCAACGTCGTTGCGTGTGACAGCAAGAAACGACCGCTAACGATGGAAATACTCACCAAATCGCCCATCGTTGACACATCGTTCCTTTTTAAAAAATCGTTGATTGTTTAGCACGCAGGTTGTTCGTCATTCCCGAGGCAGCACACATCGCTACGTGTGACACCTTGGGAACAACGAACTGCAGCTTACCTGCGGCCGCCGGCAATGCGGAAGGAAGGAAATGGGCAGGATGTTACGTCCCGCTCATCTCCGCCCCTCCGCTACTATTGGGTGGCCGCTTAGTGACGCCGCTGTGACGCTGCATGAACCGCCCCCTTAGAAAGGAGGCGGTTCGCCGGCAACAGCGACGTCACTAGGCAGGTAAGTCCGTGTGACGGCTCCAAACGATTTTGTGTGCCACGAGCAGTGATTTGCCTGTGACGCACAAAGAACGGAGGCGGGTGCTTTCACCGGCGATATCGCTGCGTGTAACAGCGCCTTAAGGCGAAAGGAGGGAGCCAAAACACCAGAACCTATTGTCCTAGAGAAGTAGAGAAAAATTACTAAATCGTCAAACTGGAGAGATCTCTCCGATCGAAGCAAAAAAAGTGGAAAGACTGAAAAGCGGTAGGACCATATAGGTTTTCCTGAACTCAGGGAATACCGGTAATATGTTGACCACGAGTCTTCCCTACCCAATCCTAATCTCAGCTTTATTAAATAAATTCTGCTGGACCAGAATAGCCAGGGCAGGAACCTGGCTTTTCGGAGTCTACATTAGTTCAACTAGACCTGTAAAAAATGAAAAGTAACGATATTGCCATAAGCGTGCTGCCCATAGGTTCCCACCTATGAAAAATGTGCTAAGTTAAATGGCAGAAAAGTGACCTTAAAAGGTCCCAGCATCTTAATCCAAGTCAGACAAACCCAATCCGAAAGGCTAAGGAGCCTTCCGAACTGCTGATACACTTAAAGGGGTTATCCAGCTTATTTTGCTTTTTTTTATTTCACTATTGGGGTACATTGGGGCAGGTAAGTAGATAGCAACTACTTACCCACCCTGCGGTCAGCCCCCTCTCCCCCGGCTCAGAGCTCCTGCCGGGATTTTGCTGCTTCTTTGACGTCACAACAACAGGGGCAGGACCTTGTTGATGGGCTTCATGTTGCTGTCCTGCTGCCTATCAAGTACAGTGCGATGCAGCCCCCGCCCCATATCTTCCCCCGCCCTCTCCGTACTCTCCACCTCTCCCTGTGCGCTGCGCTTTCTGTGCCCTCTATGTGTTCCCAGCTCTTTATGATGTATGAATACAGTGGGGAGCAGAGCCCAGTGATGTCACCTGACACCGCGGTCAGCAGCACTGATCTCTGTATCACTCAGCTGTAAGAACAGCACGGGGTGAGAGACAGTGCAGAGGGGAGAGTGCACAGGTGAGAGACAGAGCGAGGGGGGCTGCTGGGGGGGGCAGAGGAGAGAGCGCATGGGGAGAGAAAAGAGTGCACTGGTGAGAGACAAAGCTGGGGGGCAGAGGAGAGAGCACAGAGGGAGAGAAGAGTGCACGGGTGAGAGCGGGGGGGCAGAGGAGAGCACAGGGGGCAGAGGAGAGAGCACAGGGGGAGAGAGCACAGGCTGCTGGGGGGGCAGGGAGAGAGAAGAGTGCACGAGTAATAGAGCGGGGGAAGCAGAGGAAAGCACAGGGAGAGAGAAGAGCGTGCACGAGCGAGACAGAGCGGGGGGAGGTGTATGTGTGAGTGTATGAATGTATATATTATATATGTAATTTTCATTACATAGTATTCATTTATCTATGAGGTGCGGGAGCAGAATATTGATTGCCAATGAGTGTGGGCAGAGTGCAGGGCTGGGCAGTGCCACCTATGACTGTGAAGTTCAGCAGTCAAACATGTCATATTTGGTTAAGCTGCAGATAAATAAAGCGGCTGCAGAGAATAAAATGAAAATGCAAGAAGAACAAAAAAGTTAGAAAGAAAAAAAAATAATATAGGGATGTTTTAAATGACAGATGACAAGGAGTTTTGGACTCACACTGAAGAATACGAAGCTAACCCGGTAATCAAAATATCCAATCTAAGCTGGGAAAGGAGAATGTTGTCCTAATAATGAAACACCAAGATTCCTCTAGAATGTGGAAGAGCCAAAACGTATGCCCTGACCTGTCTCCTACTAAGGGAAGCTATAGTGTATGCATTAGGCCTCTCGGGAAACCCTCACCAGTGTAAGATCTGAAAATGTCTTGGATGGCGATCATCTGAACAACTTCCATTAAGACTTAAATGAGATGGACCTGGTCAGAGCTCTATAAAAGGTGACAAAAACTACTATAAGGTGGAGAATGGGACAGCAAAAAGGATGAAACAAAGTAATGAACGAGAAACCCAAAAGGGAGTCTCAACAGCCATTCAATGATCTAAAATAGACCTCCCTATATAGGAGCATCAATTCTGGTGTATCCTCATCAACGGCCTCCTATCAGCTGAAGAAACCTCAGTGAGTGTGAGCCATCTGTATCTCTTACTGTCAAGCAAAAAAAAAAAAAAAGACTTCAAGGGCAATTCCGCAACCTCTGCTACTAGAATAAGAGGAAATGTTGGAACTAAAGGTTGGAGTCAATGAAAAGGGAGCCTAGTCATTCAGCGGAAAAGCTGGAGAAGGGCTACCTGTATTGCTAAAAGGATGCCCTAAGTTAAGAGGTTACAAAAAATTGACTGGAAGTTGTCAGTGGACAAAAGACCTGTAACTCCACCAAACGGAAAGGTAAGATGAAATCAGAGGCCTGTTAGTTCACCCAAAGAACACCTTACCAAGGGATCTGAATTAGCTGGACAAGACTCACCTAGTATGAGGCCAAATTACCCTCTTGTTCATGTGTGCAAATGGCCTACCACGCGGTCTTCCACTAAACAATGGCTAGCTATGAATAGTGGTCCAGTAACCAGCTGAATTGTCTGTATGACCAGCCAGATCTGGATTGAAGCGATAGACAATAGTTGCAGTGACGTTTAGATGCAATATATGGCAATACATTTTTACCTTTATTAGACTCCACAGAGTAACTCAAACACTGGTTTTACAGCCCTGCACAGGTACATTTGTCAGGCGATTACCTTGCTTGTGGTGAGGACTGAGTACACTCAGGTTCTGCTTGACCACATCCTAATGAAGGGGCTGTGACTAATAATCCAGCCTGTCTAAGCACTCTGTAGGTCTGGCCAAAATAGCTAGAGCACTCTAAAGGCCCCGTCACACTAAGCAACATCGCTAGCAACATCGCTGCTAACGAACAACTTTTGTGACGTAGCAGCGATGTTGCCAGCGATGTCGCTGTGTGTGACATCCAGCAACAACCTGGCCCCTGCTGTGAGGTCGCTGGTTGTTGCTGAATGTCCTGGGCCATTTTTTAGTTGTTGCTGTCCCGCTGTGAAGCACAGATCGCTGTGTGTGACAGCGACAGAGCAACAACTAAATGTGCAGGCAGCAGGAGCCGGCTTCTGCGGACGCTGGTAACCACGGTAAACATCAGGTAACCAAGAAGCCCTGTCCTTGGTTACCCGATATTTACCTTTGTTACCAGCCTCCGCCGCTCTCGCTGTCAGTGCCGGCTCCTGCTCTGTGCACATGTAGCTGCAGGACACATCGGGTTAATTAACCCGATGTGTGCTGTAGCTAGGAGAGCAGGGAGCCAGCGCTAAGCATTGTGCGCTGCTCCCTGCTCTGTGCACATGTAGCTGCAGGACACATCGGGTAATTAACCCGATGTGTGCTGTAACTAGGAGAGCAGGGAGCCAGCGCTCAGTGTGCGCTGCTCCCTGCTCTCTGCACGTGTAGCTGCGTGCGCTGGTAACCAAGGTAAATATCGGGTTGGTTACCCGATATTTACCTTAGTTACCAAGCGCAGCATCTTCCACGCAGCGCTGGGGGCTGGTCACTGGTTGCTGGTGGGATCGCTGGAGCGTCGCAGTGTGACATCTCACCAGCAACCTCCTAGCAACTTACCAGCGATCCCTATCGTTGTTGGGATCACTGGTAAGTTGTTTAGTGTGACTGGACCTTAAGGTATGACTTGTGCTATCTGAATTGCCCATGCAACCTTTTTATTTAACTGCTTCACAGCCTATGATGCTGGTTTTCTCCAGAATATCATCCAGAGCCATACTGAATAAGAACTCCCCTTCACATGGAAGAGAACATAGTTTCGCTTTGGATTGGGCATCCCCTGGCTAACACTTAAGCCACAGGGCCTCCTAGCAGAGTTACCTAGGGCGGCAGATTTTGCACAGAGTCACATGGTGTCCACAGAGGCATCCGCCAGGAAGGCTGCTGCCCCTTGCATTAACGGCAGTGCAGATAGTGACTCCTTATTTGACAAGCTGCCCTTAAGCTGATGTTCCAACTGCTGGAGCCAGATCATCAGCGACCTAGCCACTGAAGTCCCTGCAGCGACGGGTCTCAAGGCTCCCGCAGCCATCTCCCAGGAACCCCTAAGGTAGCTATCCGTTCGCCTGTCAAGTTGGTCTTTCAAACTCCCAAGTCTTCGAATGGGAGCGTCAACTTCTTGGGCGACTTAGTAACAGCCACGTATATTTTGGGACTTTTATCCCAGGATTTAGAGTCCTTCTCTTCAAAAGGGGTATTTCCTCTTCAGGGAGGAGTGAGTAGAACGCCGCTTTTTTTGTACGGCCTTTTTTACTTTTTCATGATAAATTTTTGCACCTTCTCATTCACGGGAAAGGAACGCATTTTCTGCTCTAATCGACCAAACATCACATCCTCTACCGATTCCAGTTTCTTAGTCTCTACCAGCCCCATAGTCGACCTAACTGCTGCGACCAGGCGGCTGGTCTCTGCTACTGTGAAGCAGGGCTTGCCACCTACACCTTCATCCGATGATGAGGACACGGCGGAAGAGGAGTGGGAGGAGGAGTTGGAATCCGAGAAGGAACTATCTTGAGGACTAGGGGATTTGCGGCTCCTTTTGATTCTCTTGTGCGTGGATAAATTTTAAAAGGATTCCTTCGCCTCTGCCTTAATTATAGATCTTATATTGGAGGTGAAGTCTGGGGCCTCCTTACTAATGGTACTCTGTGCACAAGATGTACACAGGTCCTCCTGTACCCCCGGATGTGTGCTTTTTAGCCATTACCTGGGGCAACAGAATAAACAGAATAAAAGGGGACCCCAATTAGTGATCACTTACCCCCACGAAACCAGGATATACCAGATCTGAAGACAGGCCAGGATCACAGGCTTGCACCCGTCGGGAATCCATAGACTTCTGGCTTGACTTGTTCTTGCTTGCGTTGCTATCCAAACTCTTTAGTCCAGCTTGCTGCTGCTGCTCTTCTGGGCTCTGCTGATCCTCCATGATGGGAGCCTTCTTTAAATATGATCCGGTCCCCTGGACCAATGCCATCTTGTGGCGGTCCGCACACACGTCAAGAATTATTTCCGGGTCAGGCAGTGTCACTTCCTGTCTGCCCTGCCTTCAGCGTCCCTGCACCAGCGGAGCAACACACACTCGAAAGGCGGCTGAGTGACATGGCACCGCTATACAGTATACATTCTGGCAACTTCACCCCGACATGCTTCAAGACAGGGCTACCCATATGGAGTGGGAGCCCTGCGTGCACACAGGTAAGGGGTGACGCCAGAAACAAGACCCTTTCCGGCCCTACTATGCCTGTGCCCACCACCGCAGTAACCAAGGTCCTGGTGAAGTGTTTCCAGCGTCGTGTAACCCGACGCCACGGCGAGGTAAGCCATTCTTCCTAGGCCTGTTCAGCCTTGGGACATCCAACGCCGCCCACCTCCCATTGAGTGCAGGAAACCCAAAACTGATGCGGAGAAGAAGTGCGGCCTTTTAAATTTTAGTGGGTTTCCTGTCCTGCATGGGCGGACTCTCTTTCTGGTGGTGCTGTCATGGGGGAAGGGGAAAAATAAAAATCACACATCGCATTCACATGACATGTGGAATACCAAACAGATTTCACTCATCCAACTTTACTGGATGAAAAGCAGACAGTTTTTGTTATACGCAGATGTGAGCGAACCCTTAAAGAAATAAACATTAATTATTATGCTTTCAGTAGCAAATATATGGAATAAATAAAAAAGGATACATCAAGCTACGCCCTTGTGTCCTGCTGTGCAAATTATACATAAGGTAGACGTTATTCACCTGCTATACATTTTTATTCTCCCATTAGAATGTATCTTTCTGCCGTTCCTCAGCCAGGTGATTTTGGGAGTTGGAATTCCTTCTGCCTGACATACAAAACGACCCGTTCCCGCACGTGGTCTGGTCAAACTTTCCAGTCGCTCGGTAAATGATGGTGGAGCTGAAAAGACACATATGTAGAGTCTTGGCATATAGTCCATGCACCTGGCTTTTCAGTTCATTCACTCCACATGTGCAATGAGAGGTTACATTTAGCAATTTTACCATATAACGTTACACAACCAATTGTAACAATTTAAACTAAGATTAAAAACTGTACAACAAAGTAGTCTATTTTCATACGATACAGAAACGTTGCTTTCCAGTCATTGTATTTACAGAGGTTTGTATTGCTTACAGCATAATACATACGTTTGGCAGCAAATACTGGCATCTTCTGAGTTAATTCCTGATAAAGCGCTCACATGGTAAGGCCAAGAATAAATTCTTATATTAAAGCAAAAACTATTGAAGAATAATAAGGATTCAAGTAGAATTCAAACACAGATAATCTGGGTACTAAATCCTAACAATAAGCATATAAACAAGTCAAGTGCCCACTCACTAATTTCCAGTATAACATAACTGATGTGCAGGGACTCTGCTCAGGGTTTCTTAGTCACTTGTGCTCTAGACATCAAGTGGTGGGACAGGAAGTAGATGCTTGACAGCTACCATTGTTGTATTCGATCTCGTGGGGATGCTTTTCTTTCACTTGGTCACCAAAAGCCCTCCCTTCCCATTCTCAGTCACTCTAGTCAGACTAGTGGTCAATCAGTGAGAAAAAAAACAAAACTCACCCCATCCTAGCAATGCTTGAATAATGCCATTTGCGTGTGAAACATGATTGGATACAAATGACCAAATGTTTGTCTTCCATGGATGTAACATGCAGACCAAAGCAATCACCCCAATCCATTAACTAAAAGTTTTATTCAAATTTACTGAAAAACAAGGACTGTTGGGAAGTGAAATGATGAACTTTAGTGAGAGATGACCATCAGGGACTGTTGCACAAGGTGCGATTTTATTATGCGTTTTTTGAGAAATCTGTACCAAAATCTGCATGTCTATCCTGAAAAAAAGTCTACAAGGTTCTTGAAGTGCTGTGCTCACATTGCTTTATTTTCCCTTGCAGATTTGGTGCAGAAAAAATCTACAGAATATCAATTGTTGGGGCATGTTTTACTGTTTTTTAGCCTTTTCAGCCATTGAGTTCACAAATAGAACGCATGGGAAAAAAATGCACCAAAGCCACATGCGTTTTTTGGTACTTTTTCTAGCAGAAGGTGCAGATTTGATGCAAAAAATTCCTGCACCAAATCTGCAATGTGCGCACATCGCCTTAGTATTTTCTTTCCTTCCAGTTACTATACATAGTAGAAGTACCACAGATCAATGAAGATTTATGTCTTACCCAAGACTATAACATTAGCGATTGCTACAGTGAAATTACGAGTTCCTGGGATAGTTGCTCGACAAATATAAACTCCGGCATGTTGCACTTTCACATCAGATATAACAAGATTTCCATTTCCTACAACTCGGGTGTTGAAGACATCAATGGGTTTTTGGTCTAGAAAATAAAGTGACAATATTTCTTTGCAGCTATGTAACATTTAATCTGTTAATGAAAATTCTATGACAGCACCCAATATAATTTGGGAAGCATTTTTACTTATGTTAGTGATGTTCTTACCAAGTCTGCTCCAAGATACTATAGGTTTAGGGTTTCCCTTAGCCATACACTCCAGTGTAACAGTTTGGTGTACAGAGGTAGTTGTGTTCTGCGGAGGTGCTATAATGACTGGCTTCTGGAAAGGCTCTTCTGGTGTGGCTAGAAGACGACATAAAAAGAAAATCTCTTTACATTTGCTGTCACAGAACGAATGAAAGTGGCCATAGACAAACTTTTCAAATATTTTGTTGTGCAACTTTTTTCTTCTAAATGGTGGTTAACAAAGTTATACTATTTCCCTTACCTTGTCTCATGACAATTTCCTGTGACTTGCACAGACTAGGCTGTGATGTATCGGCTACAATTTTTTGTGGCACAAGTGAACATCCATATGAGGTCACACAGATTGTATGATGCATCACGTGTCATATATGATTAAGAATATGTGAGCTGGACTAAACAAGTGAATATCTATGTAACTGATACAACATACCTGATGAAACTGTTAACGTGGCTTCGGCGCTCTTCCGTTTATTTAATGAGTTGGTGGCGATACAGCGATAATTTCCAGCGTCTTTCTTAGTGATGCCGTAGATATGAAGAACCCCTTTTGGTAGCAAGGTAATCCTGTATGGACAAAACAACAGAACGTGTGATGAAACTTATTAATTTTCATGTATTCCTTAAAACAGTCTGTGTGGGTCTCCCAATGAGAAAGAATTTGCTCTAGACATATGCATGCTAGATGTTTTGATCGGTTGGATCTTGGCACTGAGGCTCCCACTGATCGCTAACACAGAAGCACTGAAGTTGCTCTCCATAAAGGCAAACAAAGGCGTCTGACCAAAGGAAAACTTTGGGTTATTGTTACAATTTTGGTCCAATGGGCAAACTTAGTCATACTCACTAGAATCCAGAATCTACTTGGATCCAGCTCGAGTTGCTTCGTGGTCTACAGAGTGGTGATGTCACAATTCCATCACCTGCTGCAGTGGTCAAATGGCTTTACAGCATGGCATCATAAAATATCCTTTGACAAGATATTAAGTCACCTGACCAGCGCAGTGGTCCAGCGGCTGGTGGAACAGTGACATCACCACTTCCTCTCTCTGCTCAGACCACAGAACGACGTGTTCTTCATCCAGATGTGTGCTCGTGGGCAAGTTTGACAGTTTTTTTATTTACAGTTTTGTTTTAGGGTTTTTGTTTTGTTTTTTTTTTTTTTAATAATCACAAATTCCCTGGGCAAAATTGTTTTTTTTTTTTTTTTTGCCTGGACAACCCCTTTAAGATGGGCACAATAGACGGTCTATAAGTTCCTTTTCAGACTTAGAAAAACGATTCCAGTGCTCTGATTAAGCGACCGTAAGTGTATTTAACACAGACCACCACAATTAAAAACTTCTGACAGGTCTCCATTACATATATCAAAAGTTTTGTGAAAGTGCAATTACACTTTCCTTAGCAGATATGCAGCTAGACAGTCACGACAAGCTGGCCAACTGCAATGTCACATGCATAGACGTGCTTGAATATATAAATTTATTACGTTAGAGGAGCTGGTTGAGATTTTTCAAAACAAATTGCAGATAAATCCACCAATCAACTGTTCTAGGTATTTGTGTGAATTTGATGCTGATGGTCTATACTTAGGAGAGATCATCAATTAGATCACCGATGGCCAGTGTTACTCATCTGCTTTTTATTTTTTCTGTATAACTTATCTAAAAATTACGGAGAGCTGAAAGTTTTTAAGGACATGTTGCAACATTTTTAAAACAATAGACACTTTTGTTTTCTTTTTATTGAATGAACAGAGAAATAGGCATCTCAACAATTGACTAGCTGAAGGGTTGAAGCTCCTTCCTTGCTTACTAAGCATCACTTGGTAGTGGCTACACTGGTATTGTTCCATGCAAGTTAAAAGGACTTTGTGGCAATACCAGGCACCAGCTCACTGGATATTGACACCGTGATGTATAGTTCATCAATATGAACTTACTACTGATCAGTTCCCATACAAAGAAGGCACTAAAAGAGGAAGCACTAGTGTGACAAACATGTCTTACAGCTGTCAATGAGGCCATCTGTGATCATAAAGTGGCAAGAAAAACCTTCTATTGATTTATACAATAAAGTTTAACATCCAATCAATGTGGTGTATATCCAGCCTAATAATCTTTGAGAAGAAATTCATGATGTCAGCCTTAAGGCCACGTCACACTAAGCAACATCGCTAGCAACATCGCTGCTAAGGAACAACTTTTGTGACGTTGCAGCGATGTTGCTGTGTGTGACATCCAGCAACAACCTGGCCCCTGCTGTGACTTCGCTGGTTGTTGCTGAATGTCCTGGACCATTTTTTAGTTGTTGCTCTCCCGCTGTGAAGCACACATCACTGTGTGTGACAGCGACAGAGCAACAACTAAATGTGCAGGGAGCCGGCTTCTGCGGACGCTGGTAACCACGGTAAACATCGGGTAACCAAGAAGCCCTTACCTTGGTTACCCGATATTTACCTTCGTTACCAGCGTCCGCCGCTCTCACGCTGTCAGTGCCGGCTCCCTGCTCTCTGCACACATAGCCACAGTACACATCAGGTAATTAACCCGATGTGTACTGTGGCTAGGAGTGCAGGGAGCCAGCGCTAAGCGGTGTGCGCTGGTAACCAAGGTAAATATCGGGTTGGTTACCCGATATTTACCTTAGTTACCAAGCACAGCATCGCTTCCACGCGGCGCTGGGGGCTGGTCACTGGTTGCTGGTGAGATCTGCCTGTGTGACAGCTCACCAGCAAACCGTGTAGCGACGCTCCAGCGATCCCTGACAGGTCAGGTTGCTGGTGGGATCGCTGGAGCGTCGCTTAGTGTGACATCTCACCAGTGACCTCCTAGCAACTTACCAGCGATCCCTATCAGGTTGTATCGTTGTTGGGATCGCTGGTAAGTTGTTTAGTGTGACTGGGCCTTTAAAGAAAGAACAGATTACAGTACATATTCAGATAAATTCTTCAGAAGACTACTTACCTGTCAATGGCAAGAGGTAGAGCTGTGCGATTTACTTCCCAGGTAATGACAGCCGGAGGGTTTGCGGTTATCCTACAAGAGAAACGTGCCATCCCTCCTTCTTGCACCTTTATTGAAACTGGTTGTTCTTCAAAGGCAGACATAGCTGAAATATAAAAGAGCAGTCTTAAAAGCAAATTCTGCCTAAAAATCCCACACATTAAATATTCAACACTACTTTAATACTTATATACAGAATTGCTGATAATCCTTTTCAACAAATTCTATTGCCACCAGCAAGTGTATTGTACTGTTAAATATGCCATCTTGGTCACCTCTAAATTTATTATCTAACCTATAAGTGCTCGGTCTCTTGGTTCACTGTGAGGGAAACATGAATGGTTAGAAATAGCAATTAGAATATTGAGTACCATGTACAATGCAGAGAACCCGGGTGAAGGGTGAAAAGTGCATATAAGTAAGATAGCAAGATAATTTACAAGCACCATGAACAATTACATTACAACAAAGAAGACCTAAGAGCCAAGGAGTATTAGCTCAAAGTCTTCAAGTATATTCAGCAGACCACAATGCGCAAGGTTGTTACATGTCATATGTCTTGTCTTGGTTCCATACAACCATTTCTACAGTTCCTGGATAATGGATATTTATGACAATGGACAAAAGAGCAAATGAAATCCTATCTTCAGTCAGATGCACAAATCAGGTCTGCCAATGAATTCTTTATACAGAGATTTCCTTATGCACATTTGATCTAACCCGGTTTTCAAATAAGGATTTCTATAAATTTTATTGTTTAGAATAACAAAAGAAAAAAAAATTGAAGGAAAATAAACTCCAGTGAGCATACAATGCTTATCCTCAGGAAGCACTTATCGTTCAGAAGAAAGTAGGATTAGACCTCTTAAAACCTAAAAACAAAGCCTGAATCTCATTTCCTTTGACATCTGTTGACAGTCAGAGGTCTCCTACATATACGATTGTTGGTAGATCATCAGGACCACCAACAATAGTCACACAAGTATGGGCATTATTCTAAGGGCCACCACCAGGAATTTCAGGGCCCCTTACTGCCAAAATTTTTGGGCCCCGTTGAGACTCCGCCTCCACCCCTCAAACCTTCCACAGTCTCAACACCACTCTAGGAATATCACCAATTCTGCAAACCGTCCTCACCAATGAAACATTGTGACAGCCGGAAAAAACTGCATGCACCGTTTTCCGTATTATCAAATGACGAGCCCCAAACAGAATAGTCAGCCATATTATACATCATATATTACAGAGGATACAGGCTACTGGCTATATAATAATATATAGCGGATGCTGGCTGTGTATATATAATATTATAGAGGATGTTGGCTCTGCTAAATGGCCATAGATATACACAGCTCTGCTAATGCAACAATACACAAACACAGCTCTGCTACAATTACACATACACAAATACAGCTCTGTTACATGCATGCATACATAGAGTTTGCTACAATTACACATATACAAACACAGCTCTGCTACATGCCCATTGACATACACGCCTCTGCTAAATCGCCATAGACATACACAGAGCTCTACTACATGCACAAACACAGCTCTGCTACATGCACACATACACACAAACTACATGTACATATACACAGAGTTCTACTATGTTCATATACACACACGGCCCTACAACAGGCACATCTCGCCACACATTACCTCATCTTGCAGTTCCTGATCGGTACAGAGCAGGAGAGGAGCCACTGGGACTTGCATGGAGGCTGCAGCAGTTGAACAACTACAGGACTTTCCAATTCATGTGATCAGACACATGATCAGTCAGATGACCTGCAAGGTTCTTCACCTTCTCAGCCTCTGTTCTGGTCCGATAAGTTTCCTGTCCTGTTTTGCACCGATCACATAGGTCAGTGCAGAGCAGGAAGAGAGGGCAGCTCTCTATAAGCGGCACGGGCCCCCCTCATCAATCTGATGGCGGCTCTGCCCCCTGGGGTCCGGTGAGCTGAGGGATGAAAGGTGAGGGGCCTAGGCTGTCTGCACCCAAGCCCCCCTGTTGGCTTCTGTTCACCGGGCCCCGTACAGTAGTCATGGTTGTAATGCCCTGATGGCGGCCCTCATTATACTCATGCCAACCTCATTTGCTGATATTGAGGAGTTTGGCCTACATTCTAACCTGTGGAGAGTCGGCCAACTGATTTTTGGGATGGGAGATGTTGATTGTATGATTTTGGACTGCCATTCCCTTTGTTCTCTCAGAGTTTGTCAGCAGCTTTCTAATAGGGGACACAGAAATGCTCAGCTGAACAAGACCTCCAGTTTATGGGACAGCCAAAATGCCTAATGGCCAAAACGATCGGTTGAAGCATCATTCGGTCAACAACCATCTAATGCACATGGGGGCCTTAAAGGGAACCTGTCGGGCGCAATATGCACCCAGAACCAAGAGCAGTTCTGGGTGCATATTGCTAATCCCTGCCTAACTGTCCTAGCCTATAGTAGAATAGATATAAAGGGATCTAACATGCTATTCAATGTTCATTGCCCAGCGTCATCTTCGGCAGTGACGCACATACCTGTGTCCGTTACACCGCCTCAGAACACCGGGCATAGGGTCAGTGCGCATGATCAGAAGTCCCCGGACTTTCAGTCATGTGCACTACATCAGTTTGAAGCCGGAACGCATACACCCAGCTTCATAGTGCGCATGACTGGACATCCGGGGACTTCTGCTCATGCGCACTGAGATGAAAACCAGTGTTGGCTGTGGTGACAGCAGAGAAGTGAGCGACCATGCGTCTGATGCTGTGCATTTATTAGCATTTTAGCACGCCCACAGGGGCGTACTTACATGCTAGAAGGGCTGACTAGCCAAGGGAAGTAACGCCCTTGCGACTAGTCCCTGGCCTTATTAGTATATCATATAGAATTTTAGAAATTATTTTTCTAAAGATCTCTATCTATGCTACTATAGGCTGGGACTGCTAGGCAGGGATTAGAAATATGCACCCAGAACTGCTCTTTGTTCTGGGTGCATACAGGACCTGACAGGTTCCCTTTAAGGCTAAGTTCACACATCCTGTGTTTTCAATCCGTCAGGTCCGTCAGCAACGGATCAGTCATTTTCAAGATGTCAACTGATGCAACTGATGTGTTTTTCACAGGATTCCTGTGAAAGGAATCCTGTGAAAAACACATCAGTTGCGTCCGTTACATCCGCTGTGCGTCCGTTTTTTGACGGATCAGTCATGATCCGTCTGTGTTTGGGACAGCCCAGTGGGCGTGCCAAGCATGCTGGGCATGCTCAGTAGAGCATGACGGAATCCTGCGCTGGATTCCGTTGTAAGACGGATTACGACGGAATCCAGCACCATAGACATGCATTACAAGCTTGACGGATGGCGACGGATTCCTGCGCGGCGCGTTAATTTTGACGGCCCGAAAAACGTTACATTCTGCGTTGCTCCCCGCTCGGCGGTCAGTCAAAAACGACGGACCGCGACGCAGCGGATGCAACGCAGGGTCATCAGTCGCAATCCGTCGCTAATAGAAGTCTATGGGGAAATACAGGATTCCTGCAAAATATTTTGCAGGATACCGTAATTCCCCAAGGCGACGGATTGTGACTGATGCAAAACACAGGATGTGTGAACTTAGCCTAAGCAATGACATTACTCAATGGTTTCCTAAACTTGAGCAAGCCATACCGCAAGAAATTTTGCTTACTGGTGATTTTTGCTCTTTCAACAAATCAAGTCACTATGTACAAGACTGATGTGTGCTTATACAATCATAATGCGCACAGGTAGAATATTTCTATTTAGCATTAGTGTTTCTGTTCTTTTACAGTGCACATTTCTGCCTCCGGATTGTTGACCTATCAGCTGCAATGTCATTTCCAGGACACTTGTGTCTTTTGTAGTAGCACAATCTCTTACTGCCCCTTTTTATTCAGTGCTAATGTCAATTTAAAACCCAAACTGTAAAAGCAATGCAGTGATGGGAGAAACAAGCCATAAAAGAACTCCACATCAAAGCCTGGGAGAGGGTTCTGTTGTTCCGAGAAAACAGCTCCCTCCACAACATCATAAATGTAATTGCCTTTTTATGAGCGGTTCACCCCTTTCTATTAGTATGTAGATCGTTCTCAAGTTTACAACCTGGCAAAAACCACCCCAGCTATTGTGTTCTACACACAACCCCAAGCCTTCTGAAATGATGGTCCTAGCACCTGTGCTTCCTCCACTCAGGATTGAATTGCTATTAAGATAAGATAAAAACTATTATCAAACATAACAAACAAAAATTTCCTGTCATAGTCGACCAAATATTTATGTTCTACCACATCTACTAACATCACGATGGGTTCACTGCCATTTATTGACCATCACACTCTCCGGCTACGTCAACACTAAGGCCACGTGCACAAGTTGAGTATTTGGTGAATTTTTTACCACAGTATTTGTAAGCCAAAACCAGGAGTGAAACAATCGAAGGAAAGGTATAATAAAAACACATGACTTACGTCTATATTTTTTACCCATACCTGGTTTTGGCTTACAAATACTGAGGTACACGGCAAAACGCACTGCATCGTAAACGTGTTTATATGGCCTTAGACCTTTATTTCATCCAGCAATGACTGGACCCACTGGACTACACCTGAACTTACATTTTCCATCCAAAATTGGAAAGTGGACACTACAAAGTAATGTACATATACCAGACACTGAAAGTGAGAAGAAATTACTTCTAGGTGTAATGAAAGAAAGATCTGTCATGTATCAGTACCAAGCTAGATGATTTGGCTTTTAATCCTGGAAGGTAGATGCATGGTATATTTCATTTCATGGACACATCTTGCTAATTTGTTCTGTGGTTTACAAATGAAAATAACCAAAAAACACAATTGTTACTTCCCCAAGCTGTCAGACTTAATTACTATCAAATGCATTCAGACCATGTGTAACTCTAGTATGTCCTTAGGGAACGAATAAGTCCAAGATGAAAGTTTATCACATTTCACATTTATTGGCAGCGTCCGCTGATAATGGATAGTCACCTAGACCTCCCTAAAGGAAATTGGTTAATGCCTCCCTATATGTGGGTTTATACATGGCAGTACTACACTGGCCATGCAGAATGCTGAGGAGAATTATAATTTATATGTATATATGTATACACATAAACATATATACGTACACAGCATATATACAAATAATTTATAGAAAGTGTATTTCTCCAAAAAAAAGACAGGGTCTTATATTATTTTTTGCTGCAAAAGATGCGCTTGGATTTTCAGGAAATGTCTTATTTCATGAACAGCAATCCACAATTATTCTTGAACAAAAAAACAAACATTTATTCATATATAGTCATATTGCATTTTCGAATATCAACATAACTTTCCAAACCTTGTGTGTAACACTTGTCTATCTGTCCATCCATATCGCTCTCTCTTCTCAATCTATTTATGTATCTAACTATCATCAAAGTTCCTTAAGGCTGCTTTCACACATCATTTTTTTGCAATCAGGCACAATCCAGCGCTTTGCAGAAAAAACGCATCCTTTTTTTTGCCGCCGGATGCGTTTTTTCCTCAGACTTGAATTAGACCCGGATTGTGCCTCATGGCCTTGCGTTGCGTCCGTTTTTTTGCCGGATGCGGTATATTTATATAGCCAATGCGGTGGGCGGATGGAACGTTGCTTGCAGAGTTTTTTGTCTGTGGCAAAAAAACGCATCGCGCCGCCCGGCGCGATGCGGCGCGATTTACAATGCAAGCCTTTAGACGCCGGATGCGGCTTCCTGCGGCAAAAAAACGCATCCGGCGGCCGGATGCAGTTTATTGAACTGCGCATTCTCAGTATCAAACCGGATCCCTCAAAAAACGGACGGGCCGCATGGGAAAACTTATGCAACGGATCCGTTTTTTTCGCCGCATCAGTTGCATAGATTTTTGAGCCAGATTGAGCCTGATTTAAAAAAATTGGTGTGAAAGCAGCCTAAACAATCTTAACCTTGGAATACAAACTCTGGGATCCCTAAGAGAGTAAAAATTGAGAAATTGACTATTCCTCCCCAATACCGGACCTGACATACAGTATATATCATACTGTGTCATATATATATATATATATATATATATATATATATATATATATATATATATATATATATATATATAAATATATATATTTTGCCAGCAAATATTAAAATATCTAAAATAAAGAAAAATATAATCCTACAGTCAAATATTAAATACTATTACTTTAAAACATTACAATAAATTACAAAAGATACAAAATAAAAGAAAAAATCCTGTAGAAGAGTCTATGGTTTTAGAAGCTCCACTGGCAATGAACACATTTGCTATGTCAATCACCAAATTCTTTCAAAGTTCAGGATGTGAGGGGCTGCCCAGCAGCCATTACAACAGAAAAACATTTCAAATGACCAGCTAAACACCCTTATCCACATGGCAGTAATTAAAAGGTCAAGGGGCAAACAGCAAAATGTTTAAAAGGAAAAAAAAATCCCCAAGACTAAACTACAAAAACGATTTCCACAGCAGAGAACAAATACATTTATGAATCAGAAGATAAAACATATTCTTCTTAACATGTAGACCGGGTTTAAAGTGAAATAACACGTAAGGTTTAATTACCTTCAGTGACACAACCATGAAGCATGAATTACTGGATGAATCCTGTGGCACAAAGAGTAGAGGAATATATTCTAAATGTAAAAAATATCGCCTTTGACTGTACTTGACTGGCACAGACCCCTATAACTTTCTGTGCTATGTCCTTTCATTATCGGTGTGCAGAAGTCATTTTTTAAAGTCTATGGTCAGGTGAGATATCACGTGAAATGAAAGTTGGATGGACTTTCTACATAGCGAGCGTCTCACATTTCTTTCTGTTAGGAGCATCAGCAGTAAATCAGCATAACTAATAATTAGAAGAACCTAACATTGCTAATTACATTATCTAATGAAAGAAGTTGAAATAACCTTTAGAATCATTATTGGATCCTAATTTAAAAGTAACCGGTTAGTTTAATCCACTCAGGATGCCTAACACTATTTTTATCAGCAAAATAAAAGTCCAGGAACCAAGGAACCAGACATCCTCCTTTGGATCGCTTTATATTATCAGCAATATAGATCTCTTTTATTATTGGTGTTATTGCAGTTTCTAAACACAAATACAAAAACTCAATATAAAATGTTATTTTACATTTCATTGCTGTAGTGGCGCTTTAAATCTAAGTCCCCTGCCCCCACTCTTTCCGGCAGCTTCCCCTCCTTATTAGGCATTTCTACTCCACAATCTGTGTAATATAGAGAGAGGAAGAGGAAGATCCAAAATGTTAAAACATCACGTTTACTAAAAAAAAAACAACATTAAAACCTTCTTCAATAAACGGGATATTTTAATATTTTGGATCAAATTCTGTGAGCTAGAAATACCAACTGCATCTCTTATATGGAAACCTAACCCAAAAAGTCGGACTGGAGCTCCATGGCTTTACTGGAGTTGGTGAGCTGATGTATTTCTCCCCATTTTTGCCCTGTACTGGTCCAGAAGGGTAACATTTATTAAGGATTGTCTAGTAGTGATCAACCCTGTTAATAAAGTTGACGATTTTTAAATTCTCATATAGGGGTGCAATGATCATTTAGTTTCAAGGGTAGTGGCAAAGGGGTCAATGGTTTAAAAAGAGCATTAAAACTCAAGAAAGCAATTAAAACGCAAGGGAGAATTGCTCTTAAAATGAAAATGATTTCTCATATCCAAGTGTAGAGGTTAGTAAGCCTGCTTTCACATATCAGTGTTTTGGCATCAGGCACAATCCGAGGAAAAAAACTGATGCGACGGATATGTCGAAAAAACGGATCAGTTGTATCAGTTTTTTCCATCAGTTCCTTCAGTTTTTGGACAGATCCGGTGTGATACTAAGCATGCTCAGTTAAAAAAATAACGGATCCGGCGGCCGGAACTGTTTTTTTGCCGCATTACGCCGGATCCGGCGTCCATAGGCTTCTATTATAAAACATGCCGTACAGCACCGGATCCGGCGCAATCCTTTTTTTTGCCGGACACAAAAACGTTCACTTCAACGTTTCATCCGGCTGCCAGACAAGTAAATTTTGCCGGATCGGATGAAATGCAAGGCCATCCGGCACAATCCGGCGCTAATGAAAGTCTATGGGGGAAAAACGGATCCGGCGGCAACAGATGCCGGATCCGTTTTTTTATGTTTTTGCCGCATTGTGCCTGATGGCAAAAAACTGATGTGTGAAAGCAGCCTAAGGGTTTCATGACATTTAGAGTTGGGGGGGCCCAGAGTATTTTGTCTTGAAAAATATTTTGTGTTCAATCTAAATCATCGAACACCAGATTGCCCAACCAGGAAAAACTACTGACCGGAGTTAGTCCACCAAAACTACAAGTACAATATTATATTCTGTCTTCATGTGAACATACTCCTCTAGTAAGAAAGTTCCTCAATCATCTACACTGTCGTACTGTAGACACTTTTCGGCTATTCGGCTGTATGGGTTAACCGTTCTGATTTACAGTGGGAGCAGGAGCATCATGTGTCGATCATGTGTCTTATCGCTTATTCTAAGTGCTGTTGACAGAATGTATTTGATTTTGCGAGCTTAGCAAGTGTGATTTGATCTTCTCACTTTTAAAGCATCCCAGATGGGTTTCCCCTTCTCAGATTATGATCCATCATGTAGGCAGCAGTGTGTGGACAGAGAAATGCACAATAAATGCTAATACACTTATCAGTAGCTTCCTTTGGCCCCTTACAATTTTTTTTTTTAGCAAAAGGAGAAACTAGTACAAGTCAGGCAAGCAACAAGCCACATTAAACAGCTTCAAAGCTCCTCATCCTGTGTGGCCACAATGCTTTTAGAGGCCAAAGGGCACATAGATTCCCCCTTGCCAGGGGTGCTTTTTCTCAACACTTTGCAAAGTGATTGGTTCCTTGCGTTGATAACTAATCCTACACATACCTTTTCCCAGGACCTGCAGCCATTCCATAAAGTATTAGCACTGGTAAGTAGCTAAATAGTCACATGAAAACCACATTGAATCCCTGCAACTATTCACGAGCAATTAAAGGCTAGGAAGAAAACGTATGGGAAATAAAATGTCCCCCTTGCAGCTAATAATCGCCTCATGGAAATGTGACCACTCACACCTACAACTTCTTACTGCCATCATTTTTTATGTTCTGCAAATAAAGCGCCACAATTGTATAAAGATACAACTTCACAACTGACTTCAGCCCCGATTTATCACTTCGCTCTTCTTTTTTTGTTCTGTGGTTTTCATTGTATTTTCTTGCACAAAGTTCTTCAAAATGACACACACTGATTGATGAATTTTGCACAAAATTAGATATGCTGTTTTTTACTTGTCTTAACTATTTTGCTCATTTTTGTTTGTTTTTCTTTTAAAGTTGCATGTAGTTGCATGTAGTTGCATGTAGTCTTCAACTACAAAATCCAGTTGGACAGATTTTATACTGCAGCAGGGTACTGGAGTACAATTGTGCCAATAATGAATGCCTGACTAAGGAAAACCATGCCCAACAACAAAAAGACGAAACCAAAGTAAGTTAACACTTAATAAACAGATGTGCATATTTTGATCTAGACCACTAAAGGCTGTATGAAGCAAGCTCAGACCCTGAGTGCCCCCAGCTGTTGGCTTTATCATGGCTGGATATATAAATTGGGAGGGGGACACATGCCAGTTTTTTAAATTTATTTACATAAATAAAAAAAAAAGCCACATGCAGTTTTTTATTTTCATACAGAGCCAAGATAAGCGCACGACTGGGGGCTGCAGCTTGTATGCTTTATCTGTGCTGGGTATCATAATATGGGGGAAACCTACGCCAACCAATTTATTTTATTTATTTTTACATCCATCTAGAGGCAGACACAGCACCTCTGATTGGTTGGAGTCAGACACGCTGTCACACGGTGGAGGCGCTGTCTGACTGCAACCAGAGACGCAAAGACTGGCAGTGGGCGGGGAAAGCAGTGCATATGCCTGAAGATAATGAGCAGCCTGGAAGTAGAGTGAGCTGCCTGGAAGCAGAGTTAGGCTATGTGCCCATGGGGAAAGTGTCCTGTGGATAAATCCACAGGAGCTCCCAGAAAACCGCAGCACAACTTTGTCTGTATACAAGCTGCGGATGTGCTGCGGAATGTCCTGCGGATATTCTGTGGTCAGTCTTCATTGAGGATACAGTACCATGGCTTCGGCACTGCATCCTCAATGCAGAACAAGTGCTGAGTGATCGGGGCGTTCATACTTACCTCTATCACGCAGCACGTCACTTTCCGGCCGTGTCTGTCTGCACATTACCGGAAAAGGTGGGCGGGCCTGAACTAGCTTTGGCTGTCACATGACCGGAGCTCATGCAGGTTCCGCCCACCTCCTTCCAGCTCCTGGCTCCACCACGCTCCTCTGCACCGGAGGAAGTGACTCCGGTGTCTTCCATCAAGGCAGGTAAGTATGGGACCCTGCGGAAAAATCCACAGGAATAATTCACATGCTGCAGATTTTCTCAGGGAAATTCGCATTATTTCCGCTGCGAAAAAAAAACCGCAGCATGGGCACAGCACTCCCCAAATGTCATAGAAATAGCTGGGGACTCGCTGTACTGCGGATTTTTGAAAAATCTGCGGAATTTCCGCGAAAAAAATATCAGCAAATTCTGCAGCGTGGGCACATATTGATCTCCGCGCAGCTGTAAGGCTAAGTATGAAGCGCTTGCTTTATTTATTTATTTTTTTTAAATTACCCGGGTGGATCCAGATCATTACCTGAAGTTGCCAAAATAGGTGCTCAGGTTCTTTTAAACCAGAACGGATCCAGACTTTTACAGTCTGGGTCTGCCCATCACCAAGTATAAGCAATCAAATTATTGCAGGTTCATTTTCCTTAACTAACCACCCCCACTAAAATAATATATGGTTTCCTTCCACTCAACTCTCCATTAACATGCTTGGATACAGCATTCTGTGAATGGCCAGCTTCTTTAGCAATGACCTTTTGTGGCTTACCCTCCTTGTGGAGTGTGTCAATGACTGCCTTCTGGTTATCTGTCAACTCAGTAGTCTTCCCCATGATTGTGTAGCCTACTGAACCAGACTAAGGGTACCTTCACACTTAGCGATGCAGCAGCGATCCGACCAGCGATCTGACCTGGTCAGGATCGCTGCTGCATCGCTACATGGTCGCTGGTGAGCTGTCAAACAGGCAGATCTCACCAGCGACCAGTGAACAGCCCCCAGCCAGCAGCGACGTGCAAGTGACGCTGCGCTTGCACGGAGCCGCCGT
Organism: Anomaloglossus baeobatrachus; assembly: GCF_048569485.1. Classification (NCBI taxonomy): domain Eukaryota; kingdom Metazoa; phylum Chordata; class Amphibia; order Anura; family Aromobatidae; genus Anomaloglossus; species Anomaloglossus baeobatrachus. The sequence continues at coordinate 483,011,211 of NC_134356.1, read as the reverse complement.
CTGGAGGCTGCGGAGACTGGTAACTAAGGTAAACATCGGGTATGGTTACCCGATGTTTACATTAGTTACCAGTGTGAGCAGGGAGCAGGGAGCCGCGCACACTGAGCGCTGGCTCCTTGCTCTCCTAGCTACAGTACACATCGGGTTAATTAACCCGATGTGTAATGCAGCTACATGTGCAGAGAGCAGGGAGCCGCGCACACTGCTTAGCGCTGGCTCCTTGCTCTCCTAGCTGCTGTACACATCGTGTTAATTAACCCGATGTGTACAGCAGCTACATGTGCAGAGAGCCGGAGCCGGCAGCACAGGCAGCGTGAGAGCTGCAGAGGCTGGTAACTAAGGTAAATATCGGGTAACCACCTTGGTTACCCGATGTTTATCTTGGATACAGCTTACCTCAGCTGTCAGACGCCGGCTCCTGCTCCCTGCTTGCTTCATTTGTCGCTCTCTTGCTGTCACACACAGCGATCTGTGTGTCACAGCAGGAGAGCGGCTTTGAAGAAAACGAACCAGGGCTGTGTGTAACGAGCAGCGATCTCGCAGCAGGGGCCAGATCGCTGCTCAGTGTCACACACAGCGAGATCGCTAATGAGGTCACTGCTGCGTCACAAAAAGCGTGACTCAGCAGCGATCTCGGCAGCGAGCTCGCTGTGTGTGAAGCACCCCTAAGGGACAATTTTAAATGCTTAGGAAGCCTTTGCAGGTGTTTGGTGGTAATTATTCTAATTTTCTGAGATAATGACTTTTGGGTTTTTGTTGGCCAATCATCAACATTAACAGAAATAAAGACTTGAAATAGATCCCTCTGTGTGTAATGACTCTATATAATATATGCGTTTCCCTTTTTGTATTGAATTACTGAAATAAATTAACTTTTTGAGGATATTCTAATTTACTGAGATGCACCCGTATGAGGTCTATAACACTTTCAGTTTCCAGGTGTCAAGAAAACGTTTGTCATTTGTCAACTGCAAGCAGATCTCAAAATGGCAAGGAACCAAATCACTGCATCAGGAAGATAGAGCATTTGATTACATACATTTACAAATACTAGAAGGCTTCTGTAAAAGTTTATAGTTTTGGCTCGGACTGGCCCATTGGGGTACAGGTGAATCCCTGTGCAGGGCAAGCCCCCAATTCTCCTATACGAGAAGTAGTTGTCACAATACATGATTTAGTAAATACAAGATAGATAAGATGTTAGAATGGGCAGATAATTGGCAAATGAGATTTAATGTTGATAAATGTAGAGTAATGCACCTAGGACGGAGTAATCCTATCACTGCGTATACATTAAATGGAAGTAAACTCAGGACTACAGAACAGGAGAAGGACTTGGGTATTCTCATTACAAATAAGCTGAGCAACAGTACTCAATGTCAACCTGCAGCTGCTAAAGCAAACAAGATTCTAGGGTGTATAAAAAGAGAGATTAGATCCCGTGATCCCAATGTATTGTTACCCCTCTATAAATCACTTGTAATTTGTAAGGCCACATCTGGAATATGGGTTCCAGTTTTGGGCTCCACATTTTAAAAAAAAAAGACATTCAGAAGTTATAGTCAGTTCAAAGGCGGCAACTAGACTACTACAAGGAATGGAAGGCCTCCCATATGATGACAGGTTGAAAAAGTTAGATCTGTTTAGATTAGAAAAAAGACGTCTCAGAGGAGATCTGATTTATATGTATAAATACATGTGTGGTCAATATAAAGGACTGGCACATGACTTATTTCTTCCAAAGACAATACTATGGACCAGGGGGCACTCACTGTGAGTGGAAGAAATGCGATTCCGGCAGCTAAATAGGAAAGGGTTCTTTACAGTTAGGGCATTCCATAGTCTGACTGCTCTACCACAAGAGGTAGTAATGGCAGATACTATAACAGCTTTTAAAAAAGGGCTGGATGATTTCCTCAGTACACACAACATTGTTGGTTATAAATGAGTTAGGGACAAAATGTAGAACTGGTGGAGGAAGGTTGGACTAGATGGACCTAGGTCTTTTTTCAACCTAAATAACTATGTAACTATGTAAGATATTTACCTCTGTTTCTATAGAATAATAAATTGGGTAGTTTGGAAAATGAATGAGATGCTGCCTTTTACTGCACGTGTATTGTGACAATTAGTTGTCACAATACACATGATTCTCAACGTGCAGTAAAAGGCAGCATCTCCTCATTCATTTTCCAAACTGCACAATTTATTATTATATAGAAGCAGAGGTCAATTTCTGAATGAGGGACAGATGATATTTGTATGTAGCTGAACAGTGAGCCCCCAAGAGTCAATATTACTTGTGGGCTCAGGGTAACCCAGTTTAAGGGTAAGTTCACACAGTGCGTTTTTCGCGGCGATTTTGCGCGTTTTTCGGGTGCGTTTTTGCTCAGAAAACTGCATGACTTTGCTTCCCCAGCAAAGTCTATGAGTTTTCATTTTTGCTGTCTGCACACAGCGTTTTTTTTTAGCTGCGTTTTTGTGGTGCCCACAAAAACGCAGCATGTCAATTATTTTTGCGTTTTTCACTGCGTTTTCCACCCATTGAGTTCAATGAGATGTTCAAAAACACAATGAAAACAGCAAATTGCAAATATAGCTGCGTTATAGTGCGTTTTTATTACTAAAAACGCAGCTATAAACGCAAGGGGTGGGTAGTAAAGTGACATGTACAGGAAGAGGATTCCTTCTGTCAGTAAACACAGCAGCGTGAATCCTCCCGGTACCGCCACCGCTGCTTCCATTTCCCGCCTGGTGCCATGTCAGCTCCCGTGCAGGAGGTGGAAGCGGCTGCTAAATCAAAAGTGAACAGTAGAAAAATGTCATACTCACCTGTCTGCAGACTCCCAGTGCCATGTCCGCTCCCAGCTCCTCTCCCGGTCCCGCCACCCCCGCTCTGGCTGTGTGCCGGCTCCCAGGCACGTACAATAGCTGCATGACCTGGCCGTGAGGACCTGGCGGTGATCACCTGATGCATCAGCTGATCGTAAGTCTCGCGGTGACGCCGGATTTTACCACCGAGTGACTGATTCCTGGCGTTTGCAGTCAGTTCATGACAGCTGCAGACAGGCCTGGGTGATCTCCGGAGTTCAGGTGAGAGCACCGGAGATTAGCCTGGGATGTCTGCAGCTGCCATGAACTGAATCGCAAGTGCCGGGGAATCAGTCACTCGGCGCTCGCTGTAAAGTCCAGGCTGCACGCCAGAGCTCAGGTGACAACTCCGGAGTGCAGTGCAGGTACCTGAATCCAGGCCTGACATTACTGGAGATTCCTCCAGTAGCCAGTCCGACGCTGCACAGAAGTGGTTTTTTTTTTTCTTTTTTGCAGTGATGCATCAGCTGATTGTATAAAAGCCGTTTATACAATCAGCTGCTGTCTCATGTGATTCAGGCCTTGAACCTGACATCATCTGATCGCTTTGCCTTCCAGCAAACCGGTCAGATTATATTGGATCCGGATTGGACGGCGCGGGACCCTTGACCCAGGATTGCTGCGGAGGGGGGTTCTTTATTTCAATAAAGATGGAGTCACTAATTGTGTTGTGTTTTATTTCTAATAAAAATATTTTTCTGTGTGTTGTGTTTTTTTTTTTATCTTTACTAGAAATTCATGGTGGCCATGTCTAATATTGGCGTGACACCGTGAATTTCAAGCTTAGGGCCAGCTGATAATACACAGCTAGCCCTAACCCCATTATTACCCAGCGAGCCACCCGGCATCAGGGCAGCTGGAAGAGTTGGATACAGCGCCAGAAGATGGCGCTTCTATGAAAGCGCCATTTTCTGGGGTGGCTGCGGACTGCAATTCACAGCGGGGGTGCCCTGAAAGCATGGGCACCTTGCACTGTGGATTCCAATTCCCAGCTGCCTAGTTGTACCTGGCTGGACACAAAAATTAGGCGAAGCCCACGTCATTTTTTTTTGTAACTAACTATTTCATGAAATTCATGAAATAATTAAAAAAAAAAAAAAAAAAAAGAAGAAGAAGGGGGCTTCCCTATATTTTTGGTTCCCAGCCGGGTACAAATAGGCAGCTGGAGGTTGGGGGCAGCCCGTACCTGCCTGCTGTACCCGGCTAGCATACAAAAATATGGTGAAGCCCACGTCATTTTTTTTGTTTGGGGGGGCAAAGAAATCCTGCATACAGTCCTGGAAGGAGGATGCTGAGCCTTGTAGTTCGACAGCTGCTGTCTGCTCTCCTGCATCCACTAATGGATGGAGTATGCTGAGCCTTGTAGGTCTGCTCCCCCTGCCTCTCCCTCCAGCATACAGTCCTGGATGGAGCATGCTGAGTCTTGTAGTTCTGCAGCTGTCTGCTCTCCTGCATACACTAGTGGAGAATGAAGAACATATGGAAAAAGGAAATGACATCAGACCTTTTTTTTTTTTTTTTTCAACAATCTTTAATGTCAATGTTCACAGATAAAAAAACGCAGAAAAACGCAGTGAGAAAAACCGCAGCAAGACGCGGTAAAAACGCACACGTTTTTTTCATGCATTTTTTAAAGACGCTGCGTTTGTGCGTTTTTAGTGCTAAAAAATGCACAAAAACGCAGCGTCAAAAAAACGCAGTGTGCGCACATAGCCTGACACTGCTTATTCCGAAGGACTAAAGTCGCATGGGCAGATTTCTACTCCTAAGGCCAGGTTCACTCAGCCGCATTTTCTGTCCGAGTGCAATCCATGAAAAAAAACCTGAGGGAAATTGGACCAATGTTATTCAAAAAGGCAGTGCCGGCGATGAGGAGGGGAGGGCTGGAGTTGCGGAGGGGAGGGATTTCTCTCCCTCTCTCCTCGTAGCCGGCTATTGCCATTCTTGACCTGCACTCGCGGTACACTGGTGTACTGAGTGCAGTGCAATCTCTCTCTCGTCCCATAAACTTGAATGGGTGCGAGAGAAAGAGTCTCGCATTACAATCGTAGTATGCTGCGATTGTTTTCTCGGTCCGATTGGGGCCGATAAGGGAGTTGCTCATGTGTGCTGACACATAGGCTAATATTGGTCCGAGTGGAATGCGATGTTTTATCGCATTCCACTGGGTCCGATTTTCATGCCATGCGTCTTAGGCCTAAAAATGCATGTTTTGGCAGGAAAAAAAAAAATCAGCTGAAAAAAAATGCACATTTTTTTATTGCTTTGCATGTTTTTTTTACAGGCTTTTTTCATGCTTCTTTTTGTGCGTTTTTAATCATGGTGACTGCGCAGTGTCAGGCACTGTACCCCCGCGATCACCACCAGTTCATCGGCTCTCTCTGCTCGGAGCGGTCCCAGCACTGCTCATGGCAGTTTAACTCCCTAAATGCTGCGATGAGTGTGATTGCAGCATTCAGAAGGCAGGGAGAGGGATTTCTTACTGCTCCTTGGCGATCAGGTCCCTAGAATGTGATCACAGGGCCCCGATCGCTGCCATAGTAACCCTGGGTCGTCACCATGACGACCCCGGGTTACTGAGCTACGGAGAGTGTCACACACCATGCTGTATGCACATTGTGTGAGGCGAAGTGCTGCTCTATAATCCCCTCTAGTCAAAGCATTGCAGGAAATTATAGAAATGGAGAAAATAAACGCAGAAACAATTGACATGCTGCTTTTTCAACAACAAAATCTGCAAGAAAAAAGAAGCAACGTGTGCACAACAAGTCACAATTCTCATAGTCCTTGCTGGGATGCTTTTTCCTTGCTTTTATTGATTTAAAAAAACAAAAACCAAAAATAAACGCTATAAAAAAAATGCAAAAAAACCCAACAAACAAAAAACACAATGTGGACACATGGCCTATGGGTGTGAGAGAAAAAAAAAAAAAAAAAAAAAAGACACCACAGTAGGTCAACCGGTTTTTACGGATATACTGCAATGCATAGGAAACTAAGTTTTCCTATAAATGATTAATACCTGCTACTGTGAAGAAGAAAAAGTAGATTGCAAACTGATCACAAGTGAAAAAAAAAAAATTGTCTAACTTTCTGGATGAAAATTGGACCGACTATTTATATTGTTGTATGACCCTACCCTAAAAAGTACTGATCCAATACAGAACAGGTTGATCAGCACTCTACTCTTGTAACCCCTTCTTGCCGTGGCCAAATTTAATTTTTGCTCTCTCATCTTCTTCCAATAGCTCTAATACTTATTTTTCCATGAACATAGCTCTATGAAGAGCTGAAACTTTCCATGGCACTGTTCAAATTACTATACATGTTATGGAGTAAATATATGAAAAAAGAAAAAAAAAATGTATGTGTTTTTTTTTGCATGGAGAGCTGACATTTTTACTGATAATTTGGAGTACATACAATGTTTTCATTGACTTTATTGCATTTTTTAATGGAGGGGTTTTGAGCAAAACTTCTATTCTGGCATTTTGATTCACTTTTTTCATTATAACAAGTGATGGTCGTGGTTGGACTCGAACTGTGCCACTGCACCAGGGCAATCGGGATGAGCCGGGTAAAGTTCCAGGATTGTCACAACTAATGGATACGACAATCCTGGGTGCCTGCAGGTTATTTTTTTTTGGCTGAAGGGCCCAATAACCATGGGTCTACCCAGCCGAGAATACCAACCCACAGCTGTTGACTTTATCATGGCTGGGTATCAAAATGGGGGGGGGGGAGGGGGAGGGTGTCACCGCACGCAATTTTTAAAAAATTTATTTAAATAATTTTTTAAAAAAGCTGAATGGGGTCTTTTTTATTTTGATACACAGCCAAGATAACTGCTGGGGGCTGCAGCCTGTAGCCGTATACATTATCTATGCTGAATATAATAATATGGGACCTTACGCCAATTTATTTATTTGCGGTAATTTTACACAAATATACCTACACAAAGAGCTGAAAATGGGGGGAAATGTGGGAGATTCAAATGTTTATATTTGGTTATTTTCTCGTTCCTTTTGGTTACTTAAAACTACGTTTATTTCTTTGTTTTATATACTGTTGTACTACTCTATTGCAGTATATACGGTAGTTAAAATGACTTTCTCCTATGAAGCCCAGCCCATATTAAGAATAATTTGGCAGCCATTACGTGGCCTTCATTTGCATATAAATTAAAGTATTTTCACCCAACTACGGTATTAACAGGTACAGTGTTAGTATGATATATAGGGGCCAAGTCTCCCATTCATTGTGTAGATCGTTTAATATTAATTTCATGGTGACACACTCCCTTTTAACAACAGCCATCATAGCAAGCTGTTAAGGCAGATGCTGGCCTGTGTAACATAGGCAGCATCTGCTTAGTATGGTGCAGGCTCAGAGCCTGAGCCTGCTCCAAACAATGGCACACATGAATTGTACATGAACATCACACATCGGGAAGGGGTTGAAGATCCTTTTACAAAAGATATTAATCAGTATAATTGCTCAGTCCCGATACAATCTATATATTGTTGCTATCTCACGGTGTAAAAAAAAAAAAAAATATGCGGCATGAAATGTACAATTAGCCAATGAAAAAGCCATGTTTAAATGGGCAAAAAATTGGGAATGAGAGTTCTTTTGAATGCTGATAAGGCTAATTATTGTCCTTCCTTAAAGGGAATCTGCCACCGGGTTTTTGCTACCTCATCTGCGAGCAGCATAATGTAGACAGAGACTCTGATTCCAGCGATGTGTCACTTACTGAGCTCTTTGTTGTCATTTTTATAAAATCAATGCTTTTTTTCTGCTGCAGATCTACTTAGCAGTTATACAGAGCTGATGAATATGCTGGACTACCTGGCAGCAAGCCAAGTAGTCCTCTAATGATAAAATCACTGTTTTAATCAGCAGTAGATTATCAAATCTACACTAAGCAGCCCAGTAAGTGACACATTGCTGGAATCAGGATCTCTGCTCCTACGTTATTCTGCTGTAAGATTAGGTGGCAAAAACCTGGTGACTGATTCCGTTTAATGCACTTGTAAATGGCTAAAATGGAACAGTCTCAAATAGCCTTCAGATATAAGGACTATGTCCGTTTGTAGTTACAAGGACAAAAAGAAGGTTTCTTGAAACAGGCAAATAAATTAATCCCAAAAGAATTTCTTAACCTTACATAGATTTGATACACTTTTTTGGTGGTGACTATCGGCTATGTCTAATAATAAGGCTAGGTTCACATTTCCGTTGTTTTACATCAGTCACATACGTTGCTTGACGCTTGTGACTGATGCGTTGTACAACAGATGACGAAGAACAGAATTCATTGTCGGACTCCATTGTGTGCGGGGGCGGAGTTCGAGGTGGGTGGAGCCGAGCGGGGCCGTGGCGCTGAGGACGTCAGTGCCGCGGGGACTGCAGGGCTGGGGACAGGGGAGTGTGTGAGAGTGTGTGTACATGTGGAGTGCGGGAGGGGGCGGAGCCGAGCGGGGAAGTGTTGGCCTTCCTGCACACGTATCCAGGATAAATATCGGGTAACTAAAAGCAAAGCACTTTTTGCTTGGTTACTCGAAATTTACACTGGTTACCAGCGTGCACCGCTTAGCGCTGGCTCCCTGCCCACGTAACCAGTGTAAATATCGGGTAACTAACCAAAGCGCATTGCTTAGTAACCCGATGTGTATCCTGGTTACGTGTGCAGGGAGCCAGAGAGAGCATGCGCAGCGAAATCCTACGGATTGCGCTGCTCAAAAAACGTTACAGGCTGCGTTCCTTCCGCCCCGCAGTCAGTCGTTCCACGACTGATCAGTCGGGCAGAGAGTGCAACGCAGCATCATCAGTCACAATCCGCCGCTCATACAAGTCTATGGGAACAACGGAATCCGCTAAACGGATTCCGTTGTTTTCCAGAGCAGCGGATTGTGACTGATACAATTTAACGGAAGTGTGAACCTTGCCTAACGTGAAAAGTACAGCTACACTTCATGTTAACCTTGTTTTTTCTCCTCACCACAGTCCTTTCACATTACAAATAACTTAATACAAATAATACTAATTATACAAATAATAATACAAATAAGGCCACAATTTTCAGTTCTTCATAATTAGGGGTACATTATCTCTCACTCAAGCAGCGTACATATGAAGCTTCACTAAACTATTTTATATACTTCAAAGGGCTCAGCTTGTGTTTTTCTTCCAGCGGAGTAAAGCTCAACCTCTTCTGAGCTAGGACTTCCTGACACATGTCCAGACAAAACGTTTCTCAGCAAAGTTCATCAAGGTGACATTTTTCTAGACTTCTACACACACCATGTGGACAAGCAAGTAGTGTCACTAGTATCACTGGTAACCTAATGCACAAGCAATCCTCTGCACGAAATGCTAACAATAATATACTCAAGGAGTATATCTTACCTATGTAGAATCCCAATGTATAATATTATCCAATGCATAATGTTCAAAAGTGTGTGCACGATCTAAATATATATATATATATATATATATATATATATATATATATATATATATATTTATTTATTTATATTACACACACACATACATGTACACACACAAACACATACAGTGCCTACAAGTAGTATTCAACCCCCTGCAGATTTAGCAGGTTTGATAAGATGCAAATAAGTTAGAGCTTGCAAACTTCAAACAAGAGCAGGATTTATTAACAGATGCATAAATCTTACAAACCAACAAGTTATGTTGCTCAGTTAAATTTTAATACATTTTCAACATAAAAGTGTGGGTCAATTATTATTCAACCCCTAGGTTTAATATTTTGTGGAATAACCCTTGTTTGCAATTACAGCTAATAATCGTCTTTTATAAGACCTGATCAGGCCCGGCACAGGTCTCTGGAGTTATCTTGGCCCACTCCTCCATGCAGATCTTCTCCAAGTTATCTAGGTTCTTTGGGTGTCTCATGTGGACTTTAATCTTGAGCTCCTTCCACAAGTTTTCAATTGGGTTAAGGTCAGGAGACTGACTATCTCCAGGTAGGCCGTGCTATCCATCTTCCCATGGATGCGGACCAGATGGCCAGGCCCCTTGGCTGAGAAACAGCCCCACAGAATGATGCTGCCACCACCATGCTTGACTGTAGGGATGGTATTCTTGGGGTCGTATGCAGTGCCATCCAGTCTCCAAACGTCACGTGTGTGGTTGGCACCAAAGATCTCGATCTTGGTCTCATCAGACCAGAGAACCTTGAACCAGTCTGTCTCAGAGTCCTCCAAGTGATCATGAGCAAACTGTAGAAGAGCCTTGACATGACGCTTTGAAAGTAAAGGTACCTTACGGGCTCGTCTGGAATGAAGACCATTGCGGTGGAGTACGTTACTTATGATATTGACTGAAACCAATGTCCCCACTGCCATGAGATCTTCCCGGAGCTCCTTCCTTGTTGTCCTTGGGTTAGCCTTGACTCTTCGGACAAGCCTGGCCTCGGCACGCGTGGAAACTTTCAAAGGCTGTCCAGGCCGTGGAAGGCTAACAGTAGTTCCATAAGCCTTCCACTTCCGGATGATGCTCCCAACAGTGGAGACAGGTAGGCCCAACTCCTTGGAAAGGGTTTTGTACCCCTTGCCAGCCTTGTGACCCTCCACGAGCTTATCTCTGATGGCCTTGGAATGCTCCTTTGTCTTTCCCATGTTGACCAAGTATGAGTGCTGTTCACAAGTTTGGGGAGGGTCTTAATTAGTCAGAAAAGGCTGGAAAAAGATAATTAATCCAAACATGTGAAGCTCATTGTTCTTTGTGCCTGAAATACTTCTTAATACTTTAGGGGAACCAAACAGAATTCTTGTGGTTTGAGGGGTTGAATAATAAATGACCCTCTGAATAAACTTTTCACAATTTAAAAAAAAAAATTAAAAAAAGAAATAACATTCTTTTTTGCTGCAGTGCATTTCACACTTCCAGGCTGATCTACAGTCCAAATGTCACAATGCCAAGTTAATTCCGAATTTGTAAACCTGCTAAAATCTGCAGGGGGTTGAATACTACTTGTAGGCACTGTATAAGCTGAGTATGTATGTACAGCTATTCGCCCAAAAAACAATGCTTACTTATTGTTTGGATGTGTGAGCTAATATATTTGGCTGCAAAAAATGAGCCTTCACATGACCATATTGACTGAAAAATAAAAAAAAAGTTACGTCTCTCGGAAGAAGAATTGCGAAAAAAAAAACAAAGCGAAAAATCGGCCGGTGGTGAAGGGGTTTAATAGGAGTTCTGGTGGTGAGAGAGAGTGGGAGACAGACAGAGAGATTTTGTTACTATCGGCAACCCTTCTTTATATCATGAAGAGAGCAAATTTTGGGAGAGTTTAAAAAGGATTAGCTTGAGCAGAAGAGAATGGGTCACGCCAGTTAGTGTTTCAGTTATACCGAATAGTAAACTCGAATCTTGTTATGTTATAAGTCACGTCATTCAACTGGTCAATTATGGGGAGAACTTCTGCTCCCCTAACCACACATTGTGTTAATTTCTTACATATTCTACTATCTTAGATGCACATCTTAAGTTTTCAACCAGATAATCAGCAGCAGGTTTTAGTCCGTCACACATAAGACTCAAAGTGTGACACTCTGGCACCCAGCCAATTGGAAATCAACCATAATGCTCGGAATAAGCCATATCAAAACAATTTGTAGTTTATACGAGTGCAGTTAAAGAAACATATAGATCAGATTTCATCTGTGGAAGTCTGGAATGACTATTCAAATATCAGCAGGAGGAAAAGTGAGGGATCTACATGCAAATCTTAAAATTATTTTATTGTTAATTATTATTTCTAGTGGAGTTAAGACCTCTCAACACTTTAGGCTTTGTGCGCACTAGAAATGTGAAGTTTCTCAAGAAAATTTCTTGAGAAACGTCTGGAAGTGGAAGATTTCCGGACCTCCGGAAAAAATCCGCACCAAATCCGCATGCGGATTTGCCGCGGATTAGCCGCAGGTTGTTCCCTGCGGATTTTGCAGGCTGTACTGCCGAAATCCGCAGGGTACCTGCGGAAAAGAATTGACATGCTCATTTTCTCAAGAACTTTTCTCAAGAAATTCTTCTCAAGGAAATGTCTTGAGAAAAATCCACAGTGTGCGCACAGCTATTTTTTTTTCACATAGGATTTGCTGGGAAATGTCTGCACAAAGATTGCAGACATTTCTCAAGAAATTTCCGTGGGTAAATCCGCGGGTAAATTGGTCTAGTGCGCACAGAGCCTTACAATGACAATAAAAGGTCCATTTCCATCTTATTAAGTGATACCCTGCTACTGTGACAAGCCATTACTTATGATCATTGGGGTTCTGGCCCATTACGAGTCTGCAAATAGAAGAATGACTTGTGCTGGTATGGTGAAGCATTCACTTTCCAACTTCTCCCTCCACTTCATTGTTATTGGACATCCAACTTCATACAGTTAGAAAATATTCAAAAGAAAGAATTACAGGGCACTGCTCCACAAAATGTCTCCTGACAAAAGGTCAACCACTATTCACATTTGAACACTCAATTGGTGTGACTTCAGCCTCTGCAATGTGCAAGAGTACTAAGGATAGAGAACTACTGGTCACAGCTGCGTGGTGCTCATTCAAAAAAGCAGACAAAAATCTCATAGGCAATGAGGTAGAAAAAATGAACGAGCACTCACCGTTTAATCATAATCACAGACGAGGATTCTTTACTGTACGAGCAGTGAGACTATGGAACTCTCTGCCGCATGATGTTGTAATGAGTGATTCACTACTAACATTTAAGCAGAGCCTGGACGCCTTTCTTGAAAAATTTAATATTACCAGTTATGTATATTAGATTTTATGACAGGGTATTGATCCAGGGAACTAGTCTGATTGCCGGATGTGGAGTCAGGAAGGAAATTTTTCCCCATTGGAACTTGTTTGCCACATTGGGGTTTTTTTGCCTTCCTCTGGATCAACATGTTAGGCTACGGGTTGAACTAGATGGACTTAGAGTCTCCCTTCAACCTTAAAAACCATGATACTATGATACTATGATACCAGTTTTGCTGTGCGATGATCAAAGTATTTTATTCATACTTGGAGGTTACATGCTGCGGCAAGCGGGGAGGGGTGGGACAGGACAGCACGTTAGACGACGGCCGTTTCGCCCCTGAGGGTGGGGCTTCGACGGGTCTAACGTTAGACCCGCCGAAGCCCCACCCTCAGGGGCGAAACGGCCATCGTCTAACGTGCTGTCCTGTCCCACCCCTCCCCGCTTGCCGCAGCATGTAACCTCCAAGTATGAATAAAATACTTTGATCATCGCACAGCAAAACTGGTGAGTGCTCGTTCATTTTTTCTACCTCATTGCCTATGAACTTCATACAGTTAACCATGCACTGTGGTAACTGGGAGCGCAGTGGTGCAAGAAAAAGTGAAAAACATGGCATTACATATACACACACCCCTTCACTCTCAGGATTGGCGGCAGTGCCGGACACTGGACTCCCCAATGATCACAAGCCCTACATTTTTTTATAACATGAATAACACAGTTTTAGGACTAGTTTTGCAATTAAAAATATTAAAACCTTGAAACTGTAAATGTTTACAGTAAACTGTGTAAAAAAAAAATAAATAAAAAAATAGATCCAGCATAGGAATCATTTTGGAATCATACGACGGGCTGCTGAAAAGTCTTTGGCTTTGTGATTTTTTTTGTTTCTGTGGTAACGAATGTTACATCACATGAAAGCCTTATGTGTCTAAGTTTTCAAAATTTTGTGTTTGTTGCTTATTGCAAGTGTTTTACGCACACGGGAAAACAAAATGGTGAAGTCTAATGCGATATTCACAGCAACTGAGAGCAGAGGAGTGATAAAATTCTTGTTTCTGCAAGGATATTCATGCGAAAGATATTCATGGTGATATGTCGCAGACATTGGGGGATCAATGCCCTTGATATTCCACAGTTAAGAACTAGGTTGCCAAATTTAAAACGAGCCACTTCAATACCAACAACGAGGAACGTCCTGGACGACCGAGAGTGGTTGTTGTTCCGGAGATAGTTGATGCTGTGCACAACCTCATACTGGAGAATCGACGAATTTGAGCTAAAGCAATAGCAGACATCATGGGGATTTTCCGCAAATGTGTTTGTATCATTATCCATAAACATTTGGACATGAGGGAGCTAGCTGCAAAGTGGGTCCCCAAATGTTTGACAACAGATCAGAGAAGCATGTGAGTGAAAACGTCTTTGTCTATTTGTCAGTGTTTCCGGACTAATAAGAACTTCCTGGATCGACTGGTCACTATGGATGAGACCTGGATTTATTTATATGACCCTGAAAACAAGGAGCAGTCAAAGGAGTGGAGGTACAGTGGTTCTTCTCATCCAAAGAAGTTCAGGGTGCAAAAAACAGCCACTAAGGTGATGGCATCTGTTCTGGGATAAGGAGGGTGTGCTGCTAGTGGACTACCTTCAAAAGGGTTCCCCCATCAATGCAGGGTATTACTTTGAACTTTTGGACCAATTGAATGCAGCTCGGAAAGACAAAAGGCGCTGCAAGCTGCCCAAAGGAATCTTAATCCTGGAAGAAAATGCCTCCGCTCACACTACACAAGCAACCCCGCCAAAACTGCCTGAGGTGGGCATCCAAGCTGGTTGACCACCCACCTTATTCACCATATCTAGCTCCCTCTGACTATCATCTGTTACCAAACCTAAAGAAACACCTCAAGGGTACCAAATTTCATACAATTTCTGATGCCATGGCTGCTACAGATGCCTGGTTTGAGGCACAACCGAAATCCTTCTTTTTGCTAGGCTTACAGAACTTGTAATACCGATGTAAGACGTATGTTGACATCATTGGACAGTATGTGGAATATTATTATTTATTATTATAGCGCCATTTATTCCATGGCGCTTTACAAGTGAAAGAGGGTATACATACAACAATCATTAACAGTACAAAACAGACTGGTATAGGAGGAGAGAGGACCCTGCCCGCGAGGGCTCACAGTCTACAGGGAATGGGTGATGGTACAACAGGTGAGGACAGCGCTGGTTGCGCAGTGGTCTACTGGACTGAGGGCTATTGTAGGTTGTAGGCTTGGTGGAAGAGGTGGGTCTTGAGGTTCCTCTTGAAGCTTTCCACGGTAGGAGAGAGTCTGATGTGCTGAGGTAGAGCATATAGTATGGGGGATGCACGGGAGAAATCTTGTACGCGATTGTGGGAAGAGGAGATAAGAGAGGAGCAGAGAAGGAGATCTTGTGAGGATCTGAGGTTGCGTGCAGGTAGGTACCGGGAGACTAGGTCACAGATGTAGGGAGGAGACAGGTTGTGCATGGCTTTGTATGTCATGGTTAATGTTTTGAACTGGAGTCATTGGGTGAAGTCAGTGAAGGGATTGGCAGAGTGGCGAGGCTGGGGAGTAGCGAGGGGAGAGGTGGATTAGGCAGGCCGCAGAGTTTAGGATAGATTGGAGGGGTGCAAGAGTGTTGGAAGGGAGGCCAGAGAGCAGGAGGTTGCAGTAGTCAAGGCGGGAGATGATGAGGGCATGCACTAATGTTTTTGCTGATTCTTGGTTAAGGAGAGCACGGATCCGGGAGATATTTTTGAGTTGTAATCGGCATGAGTTGAAGAGGGCTTGGATGTGTGGCTTGAAGGATAGAGCAGAGTCGAGGGTTACTCCAAGGCAACGTGCTTGTGAGACTGGGGAGAGTGAGCAACCATCAAGTTTGATGGAAAGCCTTGTTGGAGGAGATGAGTGAGGAGGGGGAAAGACAATGAGCTCTGTTTTGTCCATGTTAAGTTTTAGGAATCGCGCAGAGAAGAAGGATGAAATAGCAGACAGACATTGTGGGAATAAATATAAAGTTTCATCATCCTAGCTCGTTTCGTTCTGGGTAAAGCCAAAGACTTATCACCAGCCCCCTCATAGTATAGTATAATATTTATTTATTTAGCACCATTAATTCCACAGCACTTAACATACATCTGCAACACTGTCCCCATTGGAGCTCACAATCTAAATTCCCAATCACTAGGTCTTTGGCACGTGAGAGGAAATCGAAGAACCTGGGGGAAACCCACATGAACACAGGGAGAACATGCAAACTCCTTGCAGATGTGGTAGTGATATGGTATCAAATAAGCTCATTGAACAGCCAAGCAAGCAAAGTATTCCATAATATTCTTATGAGATAATTATATATAATTATCATTAATTTATTTTTTATTTACTACCTACTTCTATTTGTAATAATGGATGCACAGTTATTTCTTTGCTAGTAGTGTACATACACACAGTGTGGGGCACAGAAGTAACTGTGGCTCCATTATTACAAATACAAGTAGGTAGTATATAGCAAATCCAAATAAAAAAAATACAGATGTGGCAACCCAGGGAAATCAACTACAATAGGCTTTTAATTATTAAAGATAATATTACACGACCTTTGCAAAGGTGCACGTCCATGGGGGAGTAGAATGACCACTGCAGCAAAACATGGTCAGAAGCAAACGAACCCTCCTAAAGTATTGTATGTTCGGATTTATCAAATTTCCAGTCCTGGGGGAGGGAATCTGCCTTTGTAGTGCCCAAATACTTGCCTGCTGTGGAATTAAATTACATTTTAACACAGCATGACTGAGATGTTAATGGATAGGTCTGAAAGCGGCCGCAGAGGGGGCTGTGATTTCAAAAAATTAAAGAGTTATTGCTATCATTTAGAAATAGTGAGGAAAGCTGGGAGGAAAGCAGCATTAACCCATTAGTCCCCAAGAGTAGAGAACAAATGTAGCAATAGATGGAAACATACAGTTTCCATTTTCTTTTTAAGTTAATGCTATAGCAAAAAGATTAAGTCAATACATTTTTTTAAAATGTTATTCACATATAGCGCTATGAATTCTGCAGACGTAATAAGTCTAAAGAATATTCTGCCTACACAATAAGACGCATTTGAGGTGATCTAATGGCTACTGTAAGAGTTACTATGAAGCCGGCTATGAAAGCGGAAATCCCTAAGGAAAAGGGGAAGAATAGAGATTAACCCCCAGCAAGAAGTAATGCAATTAATGCACTGCCTATAAATGACTGCAGTAAGTCATTATGACAAAACTCGGAAACACTGACCCCCATAATTACCCAAACGAGCAGGAGGGAAAATTACAAATTCTATGTGTTTTTTTTGTTCTGCTAACACCTATATTCAATAAAATCCAGCAAACGTACACAGAGGAAAGTGATATTTGTCCACATATTAATCTCGCATAAAATAAGGTTTGTCAGCATATCCCCATTTGTATCAATAGTGAGCGTCCATCAGAAACGAGTGTGGTGGCCACCTATCTTCTTACCTCCATATAAAACTACAAAGGGCCTGCCATGGAAAGTAGCTGCCGGCAAGTCTACATGTCGAGACCCTTGTGTGCTATGAAGATTGAAAACCTATATACCCATGTTCTATAAAATTATGACCACTTAACCTTGATTTTCTTCTTACTACTGAATACTGAGGTTTTAAATAAACTGTAAGGGTGGCTTTACACGCTACGAGATCGCTACAGCGATCTCGTTGGGGTCACGGATTTTGTGACGCACATCCGGCCGCTGTAGCGATCTCGTTGTGTGTGACTCCTAGGAGCGTTTTTGGATCGTTGCAAAAACGTCCAAAATCGCTCCTCATTGACATGGGGGTCCTCTCCCAATTATCACTGCTGTCGCTTGGGCGAAGTTGATCCTCGTCCCTGCGGCAGCACACATCGCTACGTGTGATGCCGCAGGAACGAGGAACCTCTCCTTCCCTGCCACACGCCAGCAATGAGGAAGGAAGAAGGTGGGCGGGATGTTCGTCCTGCTCATCTCTGCCCCTCCGCTTTGATTGGGCGGCCGCTTAGTGACATCGCTGTGACGCCGAGCGAACCGCCCCCTTAGAAAGGAGGCGGTTCGCCGGTCACAGCGACGTCGCCAAGCAGGTAAGTACGCGTGACGCTGCCGTAGCGATAATGTTCGCTACGGCAGCGATCTTCACATATCGGCATAACGATAGGGGTGGGTGCTATCACGCTCGCCATCGCTAGCATCGGCTAGCGATGTCGCAGCGTGTAAAGCCCGCTTAAGAATCTTCCGTCGTGAGTTTTAAAACACAAAAACCCTAACTGAACAGAGAGTGATATAGTAAACACAAAGGGCCAGAATAATCAAAATGTTTGCGCCAGTACTCGCCTCTATATCTTTGAAAAGTCACAAAATTTTGGTGCAACTCGAGGCTCTGTTTTTTGACTTTTGAAGTGCTCATGCCATTTTCGGCCAACTCCAACAAAGTCTGCGGAGCTTGGGGGGGAGGGGGGATGGAGTGTGATGATCGCCGCTAATTAATTCATGCGGAGCAGGGACTGGAGTGGGATTTGTGCTAAGGCACCCAGAGAGGTCCTTGTTCAGTGCTCCTGTTTTATGAAGAGACATACGCCTCTTCATGAATCAAGAGCGTCTTATTCCGGCACATCTCCTCATCAAGACCAGAGTAAATAACGCTGGTCTAAATGAATGGGGCGTATAAGCTATAACCATTCAAGGGGATGAATATTTGGTAGGCAATGTATATACAAAAGATACAAATCCTCTAGATCAATTTTAATTATCAATCTGCCAAATTAATCATGTTTTGGGTAAAAGGCTGAAATAGACAAAATAAGTGCAATAGGGTCTTACCCAGGTATTAAGAACAGGCAGTATTAAAATAAAGCTCACCTTATTCAGTTGTGAATAGTCACAACCACTGTAGAAGGCATAAACGGCTGCAGCAGCCCAACACAGATAGAGAGTCAAATTTATGAGAAGGGGTCAAATTTCCTTCTTCAGGACATGAAGTCGTACTGCATCACAAATGTGATTTCCTGTTCTAATGAAGGAGATTTAATCTCTGCTGATAAAACAGTAACTTTATCAAAACTACACTAAGAAGTGATACATGGCTGGAATCAGGTTCTCCTTCTCTAGATTATGCTGCTCTCAGCTTAGGTAGCAAAAACCTGGTGGCAGATTCCCTTTAATGATTTTTAAAGTCTGTTAGGCTGCTTTCACACATCCAGTTTTTCCTGTGCGGCACAATCCGGCGCTTTGCAGAAAAACTGCAACCGGTTTTTTTTGCATAGACTTACATTAGTGCCGTATTGTGCCGCATGGGCTTGCGTTCCGTCTGGTTTTTGCCGCATGCGGCAGATTTAGCCGATGCGGCGGCCGAATGGAACGCAAAAAAAAACTATCGCGCTGCATCCGGCCGATGCGGTGCGATTTGCAATGCATGCCTATGGACGCCGCATGCGGCATCCTGCGGCAAACACCGCATCCGGCCACCGCATGCGTTTTTTTCCACTGCGCATGCTCAGTAGCCTGCCGCAAGCGGCAAAAAAGGATGGGCCGCATGTCAAAAACTTATGCAAAGGATTTGGTTTTGTCGCCGCATCCGTTGCATAGGTTTTAGAGCCGGATCGGCCGGCTCTACAAAAACCGGAGGTGTGAAAGCAGCCTAAGGGTATGTGCGCACGTTGCTTTTTACCTGCTTTTTACCTGCTTTTTTGCTGCTTTTTCTTCTGCGCTGTTTAATGCCAAAATGGATGTGTTCTTCTATTCAAGCAAAGTCTATGGGAATTTGGGTTTCTTGTTCTCACTATGTTGTTCAAAATGCTGCCTTTTTGTGGCAGAACTTTGGTCAAAAACTCAGCTTTGCAGTGCAAAACCCAAATGGCAAAAACAATTGACATGTTGCTTCTTTGAAAAGCTGAGTTTTTGACCAAAGTTCTGCCTCAAAAAGGCAGCATTTTGAACAACATAGTGTGAACAAGAAACCCAAATTCCCATAGACTTTGCTTGAATAGAAGAACACATCCATTTTGGCATTAAACAGCGCAGAAGAAAAAGCAGCAAAAAAGCAGGTAAAAAGCAGGTAAAAAGCAACGTGCGCACATACCCTTACATGGTTTCCTAATACAGATCACTTTGATTTGAAAACTAATTGTCTATATAGAACGTAGTAATTTACTAACTCCTTCAGGAAAGTTTTTCTGGGCCTTGCCTAAATTCGTCTTTAATGGCTAACCAAACTAAAATAGTGCAGAAAGAGGTCTTTTGACCCAAAAGTAATCCACTCAGTCATATAATATGTCTCATCCATTTCAAGGAAATAAATGGTTCTCCATAGGGCCGTTTTGTCTCTTGACAAGCTCTTCTCTCAAGAATGTAGGGCTGGATGGTTACACAAATCAATCTCCAGCTGCTAAGCCCTGCAACCTATATGGTTAGAAAAATGCCTGTCAAGGTTCATTGACCAGTGGTCAAGCTCTTGCAAAGCTGCAGACCTTCTGAATAGATCAGTCACCCCAGGGTCAGCGAAGATGCCCCTACAAAGATCTTCACATTCATTCTCCTCAGATGTCCTCCAGCTAGGACTATCTGAGAGATTCCTTGTGTTTCTGCCCATTGTTCTAATGTTTAGTCAGACGAAACAGACTTTAATTACTTCTATAGAATGAAGGAACCATTATCTTACAAATAACAGGAATGGATATAAATTAATCATAGAGTGATATCATATTACAACAGTCCTGTCAACATGGACATGGTGTGCTAACAAGGTATGGAAAACTTTGAAATATGCTAAATATAGGGGCAAATCTAATTCTAAGAAGCCTGCTATCGTCAAGAACTATTTTCCTTTTAAGGGAGATATTCAGCTATTTCCAACAAAGCTAGCATCCATAAATTTGCACCAGGAAGCACTCGTATATATGGTGGTTGGCCAATCTTGCCAAACTCAGTTTACTTTATTGTGTATGGGTGCATACAGAATACCAGGCTTCATCATTGCTGTGTGCGATGACGAGCGAGGGCCAGCAAACAAGGGAGGCCCAGCAGTGCAGCCGCTGGCACAGGGCCCCCGACTCACGGGCTCCATAGAGGCCGCATGGTCTGCCACAGAAGCTCCTCTCTCACTGAGAGGAACAGGCTGCAGGGTCCGGTTTCGATAGTGACCTCTGCAACCGCGTCGTTATACTCTTGGTTCTGAGAATTTTTGTACCTTTGTACACCACTCATATTTTTTCCGAAAACCAGTTTGCCCAGTGTTGTTTCCCTCTGCGTATAATACTTTAGCATCTAAATAAAATAAAAGTGCTCTATTATCTTGGCCGAGCTTTTTTTTGTTTAGGTTGACATTCAGTGACGCATTTTTGGTCTTGTTAACAAAGTATATTTTCTATTCTATGTTTAAACAGTGGTAACTTATTCCACAGCACACAACGGCTCTGCACTGATTACAATCAGCGAATCTATAGACAATGGGACTAATTTCACATGAGTTCAATTACCCTAACGCCTTATTCACACGTATATGTTTCAGACAGCATATGGATGCAACACAGATGTGCTTTTTGTGCCGTCCATTTGAAATACAGACCCATTCATTAATATGGGCAAGTTTCATCCACAAATGGGCCCAAACTAGGACTTGTGAGTAAAGATGTCAGTTTATTATCCGTTAAAAAAAATTGTAACTTTATATTAAAAAATGGAAGTGTGAATTACACCTAAATCTTTAAAAGAGAACCGGTCATGTAAAAATGTTAGTAACCTGCAGAGGGTATTCTGCAGGCAAATGGCGTTGTAAAGTTGCCTGGCTACTGTAGTGAAAGCTCAGCTACCAGGAAGAAATTAACTTTATTCCTCCCAGTAGCCTCTGGCTTTCAGTCATAGAGGTGTGGCTTCGTCCCCAATCAGTAGCGGCAGCTGTTACCTCGCTCTGGCACTGACTGACAGCCAAATCAGCAGTGCATAGTCAGCTGTCAGACAGTGCTGAACATGATTACAACCGCAGCTACTGATTGGTGATGATGACCAACAACATGACCTCCATTTTTGGTCTTTGTTTCTCAAGGCTAAAAAACGTTACTTTACACAATCAGCAAAGCTAACATTTCTGAAATCTCATTGACATGCTGCTTATTTTTTCCTTGTGGATTTGAATCGCCAAACAAAAATCTGAGTGTTGGCTAGAAATACGCTTTGTAAAATATGCACGCTTTTGATGCATTTTTACATGTTTTTTCCTCCACTCAAAAAAGCTTTGATGGGTCAAAAATCAGCAAGAAAAAAAACCTAGCCGTATGTATATAAGATTTCACAGATCTCATTCCCTTTACAGGGTTTTATTTACCCTCCAAAAATGTAGAAAATGGAGCATGTGAACAACTCTTACAAAGAGAAGTTTTGTCAGCTTCTTTTTTTCAGTCCCCACTCAAAATGTCGATAAGATGCCCTAAAATGCCCCTGAGTCTGAACATGCACATACACACTGAGTGGTAATGGTGTGAAATGAAATTGTTTATTTAACAGTGGATCTTGTCGCATGGTATTATTAGATCTACTGATCTCGGAAACCTACATAGTAATGAAATAGTGTGAGTGAGGAAAGTAGGATGTATCCTGTCACAGAAATCCAATCATTTGCACTGCCTTGCATGGCATTTATTTAGATTTCCATGACATACAAAGATTGGGAAAAGTAAATATCATTGACTATTGAGCAGCTTTAGGCAGATTACCATGAAATGAATGCAGATAAAAGCGCGCATATGTCCCCAGCACAAAAGAGATGCCCATTTCCCGTCCTTTAGTGAATCACGACCAGTGAGCTGTGCAGCAATGCAATGTGTTCCAGGTCTACAATGTCTCCAAGCTCAACAGAAAACATAACAGAACTAGAAATTATCTGATGTCAGGGAACATCACCAATAAAAAAAAAAAAGAAAGAAGAAAAAAAAAAAAGTGGTTTAGCAGAACTTATGAACTATGGCTAACTTAAAAAGGACCAAGCACCAGGATTTTCATATATAAACTAAAGCCAGTGCTATACTGGCACTATCATGCTGATTCTATACATGCCTTTAGTTGTGAGATCGGATGTATAATTTCCGAAATATAGGCAAGTAAAGTTTGTGAAACATATTATTTGATGAGAGGGGAAACGTAATATCTAATAGGTGGGCGGGTTTTGCTAGCTATTCCCGCCCCTGTGCCTGCCTGTCCTTCCTCCCCTGTCTCTGTTATTACAGGGGGAGGAGAAAAGGTGAAAGGACGGGGGAGGGGGGGGGTTGGACAGGCAGGCAAACAGGGGCAGGAATAACTAGCAAAACCAGACCCACCTATTAGGTATTCTGTTGCACCTATCACTAAATAACAGTGCATTTCACAAACTTTACTTGCCTATATTTCAGAGGCGATACATCCGATCTCACAACTAACAGGCATGTACAGAATCTGTATGATAGCGCCATTATGGCACTAGCTTTAGTTTATAAATGAAAATCCTGGTGGTTGTCCCTCTTTAACTATGCATAGAGCCACATTAACAATGCACAGAACCATATAAAATAGTACACAATCATAGCGTAATCATCAAAATGTTTGATATTTAGATCTTGTAATTGCCGCCTCAGGGGCACCGTTTAGGGGACTGTACAACATTTCCACAACAGAGAAAGATACCTTGCAAAAGACCCTAGAGATAACCCCCACAAAAATAGAGTATTCACTGAAAAAAAAACCAAAAACATACGTTATTCATACTGACTAATATTACACATTAAGTCACATTGGTTCTTATAATGGTGAAGTATGCAATATTACCCACATATTAACGGCATATGAAAATCAGCATTGTATAAAAGCCCAAACAAAGACCCTGCCGATATGGATGGGTTTGGCAGACGGTCTACTGTCTATGGGGTTGCTGGCCAACTGATGGTTGGGAGAGATGCCAGTCATGCATGTCCGATTTAAGACTGTCGATTACATTGTTCTGATAATAAGAGGAAAGATAAGCAGCCGGCCGTGTCATCTGGCTGCTTTCTTATAGAGAACACACAAGCTGTCTGCCGTATATGCGCTGCTGTGTGTTGTCAAGTTGGCGGAGCATCGTTCAGCCGCAGACATCTAACTCCAATGGTCAGCCTATGATCAAGACTGACTTTGCTGGACATGTACACTTTGTTAATGCATTTTCAGCAGGTGCGAAGTTCTTCAAAAGTTTTGCTCCTGAGGCAGAATGTCATGTCCCAACTCCCCCAAAGTATTTCTATCATTAATTTGCCGGATGTCAAAGACAAGTTTAATGAAGCGAATGATAAATATCTGTCAGTAAGCCAAACAAACACTGTGTACTGAAGTTAAGGGAGCATATATAATACATGAATATGTTTAGCCCTAGGCACTTGGTACTGTAATTAATGGAGTTCTGGAAGGAAGACTTTACAATGCTGAACAATTTGACACACATTGCCTAAAATTTTAAGCAATTATTTTAAATTGAAACTAATGGTTTTGCAGAATGCAAAGGCTGGAAAATTGTTATTTCAAAGCCAAACAGGATACCAAAGACATAACATTAAAGGAAAATATGTTAATATAGAAAGATAAAATAAACCGATATAGACAAAATGTTAAGCTATTGATCATTACATGTATTTTTTTCCAAGAGTTTGCATCTTAGAAAGGAATCGCAAACATTGCTGTATATTGCTAGGATATGTTATCAACGTTCGATCGGCAGGGTTTTGACACGTCACCCACCACTAATTGCTAAAGTGTTAGCAGCACAGAGGATGGGTTCATATCACATTTGCCACTATGTTCAGTGGAGCCATCAGGGCTTATTTCCAAACCCCCACAGAACGAGATTTGGGTGTATACACAGATGGGGCCATCTAGAACGATGCTGAAAGAGTCACAGTCCGCTCTGTTGTAAATAATTTTCAGCAGTACAGTGGAACCTTGGTTAACGAGGACAATCCGTTCTGGGAGTGTGCTTGTTAACCAAATTACTGTTTTCCATAGGAAATCATTGCAATGCAGACAATTCGTTCCACAACTTTTTAAAATGTCCCATCCTGGTCCCCTATTCTGTCATTCCACACACACAAACACACACATATTATGCTCACCTTAACTTCCGTTCCATTAGGCCTCCTGGATCTTGTAGTTTGCCGATACAGGATGTGTATCGGGTAACCATCGCGACAAGGGAGGAACTTCCGCTGCCAGAGCGCTGTCGTCAAAGGCAGGAGCCGCTTGCCTCTGATTGGCCAGCGCGCTGTCTTTGAATAGCGGCTGACAGTGGAAGTTCCTCCCTCGTCGCGATGGTTGCCGATACACATCCTCTACCGGCAAACTACAAGAACCATGAGGCCGGCAATGGAACGGAAGGTAAGGTGAGCATAATATGTATGTGTGCATGCATGTTTGTTTGTGTCCGTTTGTGTGTGTTTGTGTGGACTGCAAGAGCGAATTAGAGCGCGGTGGATGTATGGAACCGGAAGTGTGTGCGGTGAGTATTTTGCTCGTTCAGCAAAGCTTGCTCATAAACTGAGTTTATTTTTTACAGCAAGCTTTGCTCGTTAAGCGAAATACTCGCTAACTGGATTACTCGTTAAGCGAGGTTCCACTGTATATGCCTAGTTGAGGCAGGCAGCAAGAAAGAGTTGACTATATCTTGCTGCCTCACCTCAATCAGGTGTATACGGCCAAAAATTATGCACAACAGAGCACACGTGACTTGGAAATAGGATTTGCAAGTAAACCCCAATGAACGTAGGGGCAAACACTATATAAACAGTCTTAAACTGCTCAAACCTTTGCATGGCATAGACCGATCGAGGCTAAAGCCTGCTTTACACGGGACGACCGATTGTGCGATTTCACAATCGATCGTACCCGCCCCCATCGTTTTTGCGTCACGGGCAAATCGCTGCCCGTGGCGCACAAACTTGTTTAACCCCCGTCACACGCACTTACCTTCTGGACGACCTCGCTGTGGGCGACGAACATCCACTTCCTGAAGTGGGAGGGACGTTCGGCGTCACAACGACGTCACACAGCTGCCGGCCAATAGAAGCGGAGGGGCGGAGATGAGCGGGACGTAAACATCCCGCCCACCTCCTTCCTTCTGCATAGTCGGCGGGTGCCACGGGACGGAGGTAAACTGCTGTTCAGCGTTCCCGGGGTGTCACACGGAGCAGCGTGTGCTACCCCGGGAACAAACAACCGGCGCCATTTTAATTAAACGAGATTATGAAACCGAGCGACGAGTACACGACTCACGATTTGTGAGCGATACTGCGTCTCTCGGAGGTGTCACACAGCCAGACGTTGCAAGCGATGCCGGATGTCCCTCACAAAAACCGTGACCCCGACGATCTATCGCATGTGTCTCGTGTAAAGCACCCTTTAGGCCAACAGTCATCACTCCTGACTCTTCAATAAACATAAAAAGTTCAGCTAAACGAGAGTCAATGTGTTTTCAAATGGGGAGAGGAGAGAAAGATACCTCTGGAAGAAGCTTATCTTTCAAAGAAAGTCATCTGTTGAACAGAGTCAGGAGGTGCCACCACACATTCAATGGTCTTCTGATCATGCAGACATCAGCCGGTTTGGCTTACATCTAGTGATGATTACGGGCTGTAAACCCATGCCATTTCGGCTCTAATTCATCCAGCTTGTTCAGTCAGCTCTATGGACAGCCAGTATAGACAATTTCTTTGACGAGACATCTTTAATGCAGGAATATACTAAATAATGCTTCTTATAAAAGTCTCCTTCCAATTGAGAATATTCTTGTAATCAAAACTCCATAAGGGTAAGTTCACACAGTGCGTTTTTCGCGGCGTTTTTCGGGTGCGTTTTTGCCCAGAAAACTGCATGACTTTGCTTCCCCAGCAAAGTATATGAGTTTTCATTTTTGCTGTCTGCACAGCTCGTTTTTTTTCAGCTGCGTTTTTGTGGTGACCACAAAAACGCAGCATGTCAATTATTCCCGCGATTTTCCACCGCGTTTTTCATCCATTGAGTGCAATGGGATGTTGAAAGACGCAATGAGATACGCAAATTGTTATTATAGCTGCGTTTTCGTGCGTTTTGGTGCGTTTCTTAAGACCAAAAACGCAGCTATAAACGCAGGAAATGGGTAGTAAAGTGACATGTACAGGAAGAGGATTCCTTCTGTCAGTAAATACAGAAGCGTGAATCCTCCTGGTACCGTCACCGCCGCTTCCACCTCCAGTCCTGTGCATGTATGCTGCCGTGCGGCGCCATGTCTGGGCGGGAGGTGGAGGCAGCTGCGAAATCAAAAGTGAACAGTAGAAGAAAAAAATGCTCACCTGTCTGCAGGCTATCGGTGCCATGCCCGCTCCCAGCTCCTCTCACGGTATCGCCGGGTACGTATGCCTGCAGGACCTGGCGATGGATCACCTGATGCAGTCACCTGACGCATCAGCTGATCGTAAGTCTCGCGGCGCCCGGCCGGCCGGCTTAACCTGTCAGTGGATGCCGTCAGGAGACTTCATCCCTGATTACCGGCAGCTCCTGCAGCAATCGGACGGGATCAGACTTGCTCCAGGAGCTGCCGGTAATCAGCAGATAAGTGAGTATTTTTTTTTTTTTTGCACCAATGCATCAGCTGATTGTATAAACGGCTTTTATGCAATCAGCTGATGTGTGATGTGATTCAGGCACTTGAAGCTGACACATCATCTGATCGCTTTGCCTTCCAGCAAACCGATCAGATGATATTGGATCCGGATTGGACGGCGCGGGACCCTTGACCCAGGATTACTGCGGAGGGGGGCTCTTTATTTCAATAAAGATGGAGTCACTAATTGCGTTGTGTTTTATTTCTAATAAAAATATTTTTCTGTGTGTTGTGTTTTTTATTTTATCTTTACTAGAAATTCATGGTGGCCATGTCTAATATTGGCGTGACACCATGAATTTCGGGCTTAGGGCCAGCTGATAATATAAAGCTAGCCCTAACCCCATTATTACCCAGCGAGCCACCGTCACCAGGGCAGCTGGAAGAGTTGGATACAGCGCCAGAAGATGGCGCTTCTATGAAAGCGCCATTTTCTGGGGTGGCTGCAGACTGCAATTCGCAGCGGGGGTGCCTAGAAAGCTTGGGCACCCTGCACTGTGGATTCCAATCCCCAGCTACCTAGTTGTACCTGGCTGGACACAAAAATTAGGCGAAGCTCACGTCATTTTTTTTCATGAAATAATTAAAAAAAAAAAAAAAAAGGGCTTCCCTATATTTTTGGTTTCCAGCCGGGTACAAATAGGCAGCTGGGGGTTGGGGGCAGCCGGTACCTGCCTGCTGTAACCGGCTAGCATACAAAAATATGGTGAAGCCCACGTCATTTTTTTTTTGTTTGGGGGGGCAAAGAAATCCTGCATACAGTCCTGGAAGGAGGATGCTGAGCCTTGTAGTTCGACAGCTGCTGTCTGCTCTCCTGCATACACTATTGGATGGAGTATGCTGAGCCTTGTAGTTCTGCAGCTGCTGTCTGCTCTCCTGTATCCAATAGTGGATGGAGTATGCTGAGCCTTGTAGGTCTGCTCCCCCTGACTCTCCCTCCAGCATACAGTCCTGGATGGAGCATGCTGAGCCTTGTAGTTCTGCAGCTGTCTGCTCTCCTGCATACACTAGTGGAGAATGACGAACATATGGAAGAAGGAAATGACATCAGACCTTTTTTTTTCTTCAACAATCTTTAATGGCAATGTTCACTGATAAAAAAATGCAAAAAAATGCAGTGAGAAAAAACGCAGCAAAACGCGGTAAAAACGCATGCGTTTAAAGACGCTGCGTTTCTGTGCGTTTTTAGGGCTAAAAAAACGCACAAAAATGCAGCGTCAAAAAAACGCAGTGTGTGAACCTAGCCTTACATTTCCCGACCAGCTCTACCCTCACCCATTCCTTGTAGCCCTTGCAGGCAGGGTCCTTTTTCCTCCTGTACCAGTCTGTATATTATTTATGATTATTGTACTTATCTATGTACGCCCCCCCTTTTCACATGTAAAGCACCATGGAATAAATGGTGCTATAATAATAAATAATAATAATAATAATAATAATAATGATAATATTAAAAAAGATAAAAACATACCCTAAAATTCTAATCAATACATTTCCTAAACACACACATTTTCTCCATTCCTTCAAACATTTCCTTATCACGACCATTAAACAAAGATTCTATAAACTAAGCACATACCGTTATTGTTTGCTATGGAGAAGAGACCCAATTACAACATTTTCATACTTTATTTGAGAAAGACACAGTTAGGAAATAAATCCTGGCTGCAGTGTTGAGTTCAGTAATAAAAATAAATTGTAGGCACAACACAAAAGGTACAATTACCCAAGGTTAAAGCCATGAAGGGCAAGATGCTGCTTGGACACTTGTTAGATTTTTTTTAACACCTTCTGTTGATTTCTTTCTTTTCCAAGTGCAACTTTGTACTCCTTCAACTATGTTTACTAGTAATAATAGAAGAGCACAAAAACTGCGTGTTAAATCAACTCCATAGGTGTTAAATGTATAATCACTAAGGGCACAACCGGTGAGGTGGTGCTAAAGTTCCTATGTAGGAATTCAGAAATAATGTGCGACTACCATTCCAGTCACCGTATATAACAGTAGTAGCCGCACATGGTCACCACTGCCCCATTCACAGGGACACTTTCTGCCTCCATTTCTCTAGATTGGTGGGCATCTCCTCATACAGACCACTACAGATTATACACTTATGATCCTTCATGTAGATAGGTAATAAAATTGTTAAAGGGAACCTGTCATGTGCAATATACACCCAGAACCACAAACAGTTCTGGGTGCATATTGCTAATTCCTGCCTATCTGTCCCTGTAGCTAGTAGCATAGATAAAAGGGATCTTTAGAAAAACTATTTCTAAAGATCCTCTATGATATGCTAATGAGCGCAGGGACTAGTGGCATGTTCGTTAGTTCCGGCGCTCATTCCATCCTCTTAGCTATTATGCTATTCAAGGCCCAATGCCTCCTGTCATCAGCGGTGAAGCATGTACCTGCGTCTGTTGCCACCGCTTCACAACACCGGGCTTAGGGCAAAAAGTCCCTAGCACTTCCGGTCATGCGCATTAGACCTCTCTGAAGCCGGGACGCATACACCCAGCTTCATAGTGCGCACGACCGGAAGTTCTGGGCATTCTGATCAGCGTTGACAGCAGACACAGGTACGAGCGTCACCGCTGAGGATGCGAAGTAATGGGCATTGAATAGCATGTTGGCTTGCCCACAGGGGCGTACTAACATGCTAAGAGGGCAGAATGAGCTCAGGAACTAAAGCCCTTGCGACTAGTCTCTGCGCTCATTAGCATATCATAAAGGATCTTTAGAAATCCGTTTTCTAAAGATCTCTTTATGTATGTTGCTAGATACAGGGACAGTTAAGGGTGCTTTACACGCTGCGACATCGCTAACGATATATCGTCGAGGTCACATGTTAGTGACGCACATCCGGCGCCGTTAGCGACATCGCAGCATGTGACACCAAGGAGCGACAATCAACGAGCGTAAAAACGTGAAAAAACGTTGCTCGTTGACACGTTGCTCCTTTCCCAAACATCGTTGCTGCTGCAGGTATGATGTTGTTCGTTGTTCCTGCGGCAGCACACATCGCTGTGTGTGACACCACAGGAACGACGGACATCTTCTTACCTGCGTCCACCGGCAATGAGGAAGGAAGGAGGTGGGCGGCATGTTCCGGCCGCTCATCTCCATCCCTTCTTTGCTATTGGACGGCTGCTGTGTGACGTCGCTGTGACGCCGCATGAACCACCCCCTTAGAAAGGAGGCGGATCGACATCCAGAGCGACGTCACAGGGAAGGTAAGTCCGTGTGACGGGTGTTAGCGATGTTGTGCGCCACGGGCAGTGATTTGCCATGAAGCACAACCGACGGGGGCAGGTACACTCGCTAGCGATATCGGTACCGATATCGCAGCGTGTAAAGTACCCTTTAGGCAGGGATTAGCAATACGTACCCAGAACTGCTCATGGTTCTCGGTGCATATTGCACCTGACAGGTTCCCTTCAAAGGCTCAACCTCTTTAATGTAGGGTGTTTTTGCTGAAATCAGAGCGCAGGTTTGTAAGAGAAGGGTAAGAAATGTTTCAAAAATTGTCCCCATTAAAAATGTGCAGATTTTCTTTGTTGCTTTTATACCCTTTGAAATCCACAAAACGTGTGCTCTAACTGCAAAGCGTGAAAGGGATTTTCTAAAAATCAACTCAACTAATCTGTGGAAAAAACAGTTGAGGAAGAAATAGAAACAAAGCTCTCCTTACGTGGAATAGTTTTGGAAATTTTGTGCCCACCTTTGGGTCCCTAAAGTTCTCTTTTTTTCAGCTGTGTGAGGACAACAGTTTAAAAGCATTTAACAAAAGATACGTTGAGAAGCTGCAGCCACTGAAATATACCACTACAGAAAGGTGTGGACTTCATGAAGATAAGTAGAAAATAGTGGTGGTCGCCATGAAAAAGATCCCAGTAACAGTTATCCAAGCATATGTCAGTAGTGAAGGTAGCTTCTTGTCACATGATTAACACTTTTCAAGGTATCAAACCTACTCAACAGATCTAGGTAGATATAGACTCCGATTAATCATTATGGTTCCAAAGTCTTCTGGAGAAATTTGTGGCTTCTTAGTGGATTTAGTATTTGAGTCTTAAGGTACAGACACACTAAGCGACGCTCCAGCGATCCCACCAGCTGTCACACAGGCAGATCTCACCAGCAACCAGTGACCAGCCCCCAGCGACGCGTGGAAGCGATGCTGCGCTTGGTAACCAAGGTAATTATCGGGTAACCAACCCGATATTTACCTTGGTTACCAGTGCACACCGCTTAGCGCTGGCTCCCTGCACTCCTAGCCAGAGTACATATCGGGTTAATTACCCGATGTGTAGTCTAGCTACGTGTGCAGGGAGCAGGGAGCCGGCACTGACAGCGTGAGAGCGGCGGACGCTGGTAACGAAGGAAAATATCGGGTAACCAAGGAAAGGGCTTCTTGGTTACCCGATATTTACATTGGTTACCAGCGTCCGCAGAAGCCGGCTCCTGCTGCCTGCACATTCAGTTGTTGCTCTCTCGCTGTCACACACAGCGATCTGTGCTTCACAGCGGGAGAGCAACAACTAAAAATTGGTCCAGGACATTCAGCAACAACCAGCGACCTCACAGCAGGGGCCAGGTTGTTGCTGGATGTCACACACAGCAACATCGCTGTTGCGTCACAAAAGTCGTGCTTCAGCAGCGATGTTGCTAGCGATGTTGCTTAGTGAGACGTGGCCTTTATTCTCCATATGTTTTGCGCCAACTTACACTTATTTTTCCTTCATTCTTTGACAACTTTGATTTTCTAGATGTTTAATGAGAAATGGTGCCAAATATAATTATAGTTATAATTGGTGGTAAGCACTTTCTTTACAAAACCGCACAGATGGGTGCTAAATGGGAGCTGCTCTGATATTTTCTTAGCCCTCTATACTAAAATGTGTAAGCTGTACAGAAAATATTCATTGCATTTTATTGAAAAATCTCACGAATAGGTCAATTGGAAACAGAAAAATCATGTCTTGTAAATACTAATTGGGGACTTCTGCATTACATGCACTGTAAATAGTGGATTGCTTTGACAGGAATCCATTTTCCTTTCCCTGTGTCCAAGGTAGCATTATTGATGTTCACATCCACACTACTCTCCCACCCCCATTGTTGGACATAATTTACAACTACCAAAGGTCAACCAAAATGGCAATCTAGATTGCCAAGAGTGATCAAATCTCTGCTTGATCACCAAGATATTCAATCTAATAATAATGTTGGTATACAGCTCACAGGCTGAAGATTGTCCTTCAGAAATCTCATATCCAAATCTGCACAGAATTGGTGTGAAAAAACTGTTATAGTATAAAACAAACATTCTAAAGTATATCTACCACCCTCACCAGATAATTGTATAATATATATTAAAATCTCAGATTGGTGGGCATCCAAAACCAATCACCCCCCCGATCAGCTACTCGCGGCACCGCTGGTGGGCAGACATTAGCAGTTGGAGAACTGAACATAACAGCTGTGTCAATTATGTGGTGGCCTCAGCCGGGTACTGCAAATATCCCACTATACGAAAGAATTACTATAGAGGATGTGCAGTAAGCGGCCACTACAAACTTGACGGAGCTATAATATTTAATTCTGCAACTACCATTTGAATGCCACTAGTAGCTGATCTGTGAGGGGTGATGAGCCCCCCAATCTGACATTGATGACCTATCCTTACAATAGGTCAACAATAAAAAGTAATGTTGCAACTCTTTAAAGATATTTCCAGAAATCTTGGCAAGTGACCCCTGAGAGTGGCTCAAGCACGAAGTAGTTGAAGCAAGAAGAATTCTGAGGTTCGGACCCTCCAAAATCTCTCCCCAATGATTGACAGATTTAACATTCCTTGGTTCAATTGGCTTTGGAACATATTCTAATAGCCATCTGCTTTAGTTACAATACTGTTCATGTGCAAGCCCCCAACGAACAAAGTAGTGGAACACTAAACTTATCAAGACAGGAGGGAAAGATTTGTGGAGGGTTAACTACCATATCTCAGAACTCTTCCCAGGTTCACGGCAACACACACGCAAATAAATACACACACACACACACACACACACACACACTGTATCACAAGAGGAGGTACACTCCTCACATTTTTGTAAATATTTTAATTCTATGTTTTCATTGGACAACACTGTGGATACGACACTTTGATACAGTGTTGTTAGTGTACAGCTTGCATAAGTGTAAATTTGGTGTGCACGATAAATTACTCAACACACAGCCATTAATGTCTACACTGCTGGCAACAAAAGTGACTACACCCCTAAATGAAATTGGCCAAATTGTGCCCAATTAGCCATTTTTCCTCCCCGGTGTCATGTGACTCATTAGCATTACAAGGTCTCAGGTGTGAATGGGGAGCAGGTGTGTTACATTTGGCGTTATCGCTTACACACTCTTAGGCCTCCTACACACGTCCGTGAAAATCATGTACGTTTTTCACGGACGTGTCAAAAGTGCGTACTGCCCTCCATGTGCCGTGTTCATGGCACACGTGTGTTCTCAGTGTGTTAGCCGTAATAACACACGTAGAACGGGAACTTTCTGCTCACCTGTCTCTGGTGTTGCTGTCCGTGGTGCTGATTTTTGGTTTCCGGTCCTGCCGACTCCCCGCTGCTGCTGCTTCCGTCCCATTCCGCAGTGGAGTGAATATGCAATGAGCATAATGAGCGGGGGTCGGAAGCAAGTGCCAGCAGCGGCAGAGACAGCAGTGCTGGGGAAGGGGAGTACAGAATTTTTTGTTTATTTCACAGGCACGTGTGTTTTCTCCGGTGCATGTCACACGGAACACCTCCGTGCGGTCTGTGTGACACCTGTGATGCCGGAGAAAAACGAACATGTCTTCGTGTGCAGCACACGGGCACATGGTCCATGGCACAACATGCACATGAGCGCAGACCCATTGATTTTAATGGGTCTACGTATGCCCGTGTCTCCAGCACGTGAGGAAACGGACCAAACATGTGACGGAGACCGTGTGAAGGGGGCCTTATACTGGTCACTGGAAGTTCAACATGGCACCTCTAAGCAAAGAATTCTCTGAGGATCTGAAAAAAATATTTCTTGCTCAACATAAAAATAGCCTAGGCTATGAGAAGATTGTCATCAAACAGCTGCAGCATGGTGGCCAAGACTATACAGTGGTTTAACAAGACAGGTTCAACTCAGAACAGGACTTGTCATAGTCCACTAAAGAAGAAGTTGAGTGCACAAGCTCAGCATAATATCCAGAGGTAGTCTTTTCAAAATACACGCACTAGTCCTGCCAGCATTGCTGTATAGGTTACCGGGGTGGACTTGGGTGGGGGTCAGACCACAGACCATATGCTGCACACTGCATCAAATTGGTTTGCATAGCTGTTGTCCCAGAAGGAAGTCTCTTCCAAAGATGATGCACAAGAAAGCCAACAAACAGTTTTCTGATAACAAGCAGATTAAGGACATGGATTACTGAAACCATGTCCTTGGTCTGATGAGACCAAGATAAATTTATTTGGTTCATAAGGTGTCAAGTGTGTGTGTGGCAGTAACCAGGTTCAGGTGAGGAGAAAAAAGACAAGTGTGTCTTGCCTACAATCAAGTATGATGGGAGGAGTGTCATGATTTGGGGCTGCTTCATTGAGGGAACATTGAATACCAACAGGTGTTGTGACATACTGAAGCAGAGCATGATCCCTTACCTTCGGAAACTGGTACGCACGATAGTACTCCAACATGATAACGACGCCAAATGCATCTCCAAGATGACCACTGCCTTGCTAAAGAAGCTGAGGGTAAAAGGTGCTAGAACTAAACCCTATTGATGTTAGAGCACAAAGTCTCTAACATCCAACAGCTCTGTGATGTGAAGCTCTAGTGAACGCCATGGCCAAGAGAGTAAAGACAGTGCTTGAAAATAATGGAGGCCACACAAAATATTGACACTTTAGGCACAATTTGGCCATTTGCACTTAGGGGTGTACTCAATTTTGTTGTCATCTGTTTAGACATTAATGGCTGTGTTGAGTTATTTAGTGGACACACCAAATTTACTGTTATACAAGCTGTACACTGACTACTATACATTGTATCAAAGTGTCACATCTTCAGTGTTGTCCAATGAAAAAGATAATTCAATACTGTATTTACAAGAATGTGAGGGGTGGACTTACAAAAAAAATTGGAAATATTTGACTTTCAGGTGAAATTTCAGAATGCTCCTAAAATGCACTCAAACCTTTTCAGTGAACTTAATGTGACCTTCTCTGAACTTTTGGATGCACATGTCCAACTGTTCAATGTTTCAGTGCTTTTTACACAACTTGTTTTTTTCTAACAAGGAGCTTAATGGCAAAATTCTCAAAATGTGTTGGATCCATCAAATTGTCCAATAAATTTTGGGGTTCAATTAGAATTGGTACTTGAACAGTCCTCTTTATCATGCTATTCACATTTTGACATTATGAGACCGACAACACCTAACAATTAATCAACAGCATCTTGCCATTGCGAGGCTTCAAGCACGATGTTCTCAGATGGAAGTGGCCACTGAGTTTAAAGTGTCACAGAGTGAGATCAGCAGGTTGCAACAGAGATACAGTGAGACTGGAATGGTCACAGAAAAACATAGAAGTGGACTTCCTTTGGCCACATCCTACACTTATGACCACTCCATTGTGAACAATGCCCTTCAGAACCAGATGATGAATGGCACACAACTCTAGGCACCCAAGTGCAACGTCAGACCATTCAAAGCTGTTTATATCAGCGTTGCCTGTTTTAAATGTTCTGCCAAGGTACCTGACAACATCACCAGGCATGAGCATCATTGTCTTGCATGGACCAGGGAGCATCTAAGCTGTTCGAGGCACCAATGGGCTTCAGTGCTCTTCATTGATGAAAGACGTCAAGGAGAGTGCTATGCATCAGCCACTGTTAGGCCTAAGCCACACGGCGAGAAAAACAGTGCGAGTGGAGTGCGATAAAACATCATATTCCCCTCGGACCAATTCTAGCCTGTGTGTCAGCACACATGGGCGATTATTTTCTCAGCCCTAATCGGACTGAGAAAACAATCGCAGCATGCTGCGATTGTAAGCCGTGTCTCTTTCTCTCGCACCCATTCAAGTGAATGGGGCGAGAGAAAAATCGCACTGCACTCGCGGTACACCGGTGTACCGCTAGTGCAGTGCGAGAATGGCAATAGCCGGCTACGCAGAAGAGAGGGAGAGAAATCCCTCCCTCCCCTCCTGACTGCCGGCCCGCCCCCCGCAGCTGAGGTCTGCTCGCACGAACGGACCTCAGTTGCAAGGACACACGCATGACACTCGGCTCTGCTGTACTGCCAGCACGAGCCGAGTGTCATGCAAGTGGATCGCAGTAGTCCCCGTGTGGCCCCAGCCTTATCACCAGACTAACCTTTGGTGGTGGTGGTGTTACAGAGTGGGTAGGTGTATCCAGTTAATACAGAACTACCCTACACTTTGTGAATGGTACAGTGACAAGTCCCTACTATTTGAATAAAATCCTTAATCCAGTCATTGTGCCTCTGTATGAACAACACAGGCCTAATTTCATCTTCATGGACAACAATACTCGAGATTGAAGTTGGATCATTAGGGAACGGCTTCTGGAGACTGGGGTACTTCAAATGGCGTGGCCTACACTTTATCCAGACCTGAATCCTAAGTCCCTGTGTAGAGGCTCGTAACTCTGTACCCCAGAATGTCAATGACTTGAAGGCTGCCCTTCAAGATGAGTGGGATGCCATGCCTCAGCAGGCAATAACTCCACTTGTGAACAGCATGAGACATTGTTGTCAAGCTGTAATTGACGTTTAAGGTCACATGACAAGTTACTGAGACATTGAAATTAAATTTTGGAGTGTATACCCATTTTTGTGGCTTTTGTTTGACTAAATTGAGAAGAGGAAATCACCATCACATGTTGCTCCTTAATTGCGCTACTTCATGAGATATCACTAAAGCGTGAACTTTTTACATTTTCGATAAGCTTCACCTCAAAGCCAAATATCCCTTTTATGAGTACACACACACACACACACACACACACACACACACACACACACACACACACACACACACACGATTTTGAGGCAGTTCTGAAATTTTGTAAGCCATTTGGTAGGGTAAAATCTTTTAACAGTTTTAAGGTGGCTTTACACACTGCAACATCGCAAACGACATCGCTGTAACGTCACCGGTTTTGTGCCATTCATGTTTGCTAAACCCGTCCTTAGTTTGCACATAGATTCCAGGGAGATAAATACGCTCTCTTGTTAAGATGCCATTGTTTAATTGTTGGTGTAACTACTTGACATTTAAATGATGCTCATATATTTAGTTTAAGGTGGCTTTACACACTGCACATCGCTGTAACGTCAATGGTTTTGTGACGTAATAGCGACCTCCCCAGCGACATTGCAGTGTGTGAAATACATCAGCGACCTGGCCCCTGCTGTGAAGTTGCTGATCGCTACAAATCGTTCAGGACCATTCTTTGGTCCTTTGTTTCCCGCTGTGCAGCATGATCGCTAGAAAGTCTCAGTGTGTAAAGGGGACTTTACAGCGACTTCGTTAGCGACTTCCCTTTCAAAAAGCTGCTTTACAACGTCCCCAATGACTAGCTAGGTCGTTCTGCAGGTCCGGATCGCTGCTGCGTCGTTGGCCAGGTTTGCCTGTTTGACAGCTCACCAGCGACTCACCAGAGACTTTGTAGCGATCCCGGCCAGGTTGGGATCGCTGGTGGGATCGCTAGAAAGTCTCAGTGTGTAAAGGGGCCTTTACTTTAAAAATTTTGCTTTTTATTGTCTTGACTCATCATTATAAAGTAGTTCTGGGGAATCTGTAACTTGCTTTCTAGTGTTACATCCAAATCCTTGGATAAAGAAATAGTCTGTCTCAGCTTTCTACAAGGGAAAGTCTGACACTTTGTTTTCAATTGTAATAGAAATCACTCAAAGAGGAATCAAACTACTAGACAGAGGGAAAAAAATAAAAAAAAAACAAAAACAGTTTTCAAGCCAGAGCTAGCAACAATGATAAAGCTATTCATGTCGTCCAAACCTTGCTGCCATTCAATCATGGTATTAGCGGAATTACCATATCTACTATATAGACATTTTTAGTACCATACTGACGTAAAACACAAGATTGACAAGCAAAAGTACTGGAAGATACACCACCAGCAAAAAAATAGAAGATATAGTACTTTTCAAGATTGTGTGTAATATATATATATATATATTTGTGTGTAATATATATATATATATATTTCTGTGTAATATATATATATATATATATATATATATATATATATATATATATATATATATATATATATATATATATATATATATATATATATATATATACATACATACATATATATATATATATATATATATATATATATATACACACACATAGCCGTATCCAATACAGTGGTTTTGTCTTGTAACTTGTGATCTTTATATATTATGATATTATATATTAGTAATATATATATGTCTACATGTAGTATGTGCAAAACACATCAACTTAAGCAGCCAAAGATATGCTATAAGATCAGAGGTTTCTCTTTATGAATGACAGGTGATTCAAAAAATTGTTTAATTTGGATAAGAAAAATATGTCGCTGTCTAGTTGTGCTTTGGATAAGAAAAATATGTCGCTGTCTAGTTGTGATTCAAACAAATTTTATAATAAATAATGTCAAAAGGGGAGAAACAGAAAAATGTATTAAAAGTATTCACCGAATGGGAACCTCAGTCATAAATTATTCTACACTGTACACAATAGGCACAGCTGCAGAATAGGAAAACGTTACAATAGACTTTGGACTAAGGAACTGTTTTGAGATAGAAACTATTCAACAGTCATGGGCTGCAAACAAAAGAACCAGGCTGAATACCTCCATCAGCTAGGTATTCAGAAACGGAAGAGGTGGCCAGCTCAGCAGTGCTAGACACATGGCGAGTCCTACTTCTGACATCTCTGCTGTCCAGCATCTTCTATCTAAAGGAATTTCTCAGGCATAGCCTACCTGTCTGCTGAAAAGAGCAGCTGACCCATATACATCATGGCCCGAATAATGAGCAGAATCAGAACATTATACAGAAAATTAGAAGCTACTAAGCATTTTATATTAGAACAGGACCAAAGTACTTTCCGGCAGATGGAAGGGCTAGTTGAGTTTTTGGAGTTGACTTTTTATTTTGGTACAATGGGCTATAAGCATTATTTTGCACATGATATTGAAAATATCCAATAAGGTATACAATGAAAATTTGGAAATTTTATTATCGCAATGGTTGCTTGAGCAAATTTTATTTTATTTTAAGAATTCATGTGAAATTATGAAAACTGTGCCTAAGTGTTTAATGGATATTCGACATTTACCTTCAACTAAACACATCATCAGTGAAGTCTGTAAGGTCTTAGGTTTTTCTTTGGGTACCATGGTGTCTTCCACACTCCAAGAAGCATAAATATAGGATAATGGAGAGATCAGCAAACTGGATTAGAAGTGTATTGGTCACAGGGACTGATAAGTATGATCAATGGCGTAACTTGAAGCTCATGGTCCCCAATGCAAAAGTTCTAATGGGGCCTCCGATTATTGCAAGTCTTTAATAGAAATGGTCTTTTCATATAGGCTAAAGGAACTTTTTGGGCTCCCCAGACAAACCCTGCATCCATTGTAGTTAAGCCTCTGTGTATGATGACAAACTCTGTACAGAACAGTGAAGTATGCTGGTGCTATAGAAGTATATAAAATAAGATTACTGAGTAATGCCTAATGGCTACACAAGGACAGTTACATTTGTATCATTCCAAAAATTAAGAACTTTAAACTTAATAAAACAGTTTGGGTACATGTTAAAAATAAAATAATCCCAAATTAGATAATTTTGCCACCCAACCTGAATAACGTCACTGGTGTTTCCTTTAAGAAGCGGGTTAATGGATAAAAGCTGTTCAGTTGCATGGCTAAGGGGTGCTTCACACACAGCGAGCTCACTGCCGAGATCGCTGCCGAGTCACGCTTTTTGTGACGCAACAGTGACCTCATTAGCGATCTCGCTGTGTGTGACACTGAGCAGCGATCTGGCCCCTGCTGTGAGATCGCTGCTCGTTACACACAGCCCTGGTTCGTTTTCTTCAAAGGCGCTCTCCCGCTGTGACGCACAGATCGCTGTGTGTGACCGCGAGAGAGCGACAAATGAAGCGAGCAGGGAGCAGGAGCCGGCGTCTGACAGCTGAGGTAAGCTGTATCCAAGATAAACATCGGGTAACCAAGGTGGTTACCCGATATTTACCTTAGTTACCAGCCTCTGCAGCTCTCACGCTGCCTGTGCTGCCGGCTCCGGCTCTGTGCACATGTAGCTGCTGTACACATCGGGTTAATTAACCCGATGTGTACAGCAGCTAGGAGAGCAAGGAGCCAGTGCTCAGTGTGCGCGGCTCCGGCTCTCTGCACATGTAGCTGCTGTACACATCGGGTTAATTAACCCGATGTGTACAGCAGCTAGGAGAGCAAGGAGCCAGCGCTCAGTGTGCGCGGCTCCCTGCTCTCTGCACATGTAGCTGCATTACAATTAACCCGATGTGTACTGTAGCTAGGAGAGCAAGGAGCCAGCGCTCCGTGTGCGCGGCTCCCTGCTCCCTGCACCCACAGCTGTGCGCTGGTAACTAATGTAAACATCGGGTAACCATACCCGATGTTTACCTTAGTTACCAGTCTCCGCAGCTTCCAGACGGCGGCTCCGTGCAAGCGCAGCGTCGCTTGCACGTCGCTGCTGGCTGGAGGCTGTTCACTGGTCGCTGGTGAGATCTGCCTGTTTGACAGCTCACCAGCGACCATGTAGCGATGCAGCAGCGATCCTGACCAGGTCAGATCGCTGGTCGGATCGCTGCTGCATCGCTAAGTGTGAAGGTACCTTAAATAGAGAAGTCTAGGAAGACCAGAGTCTGCTGGTGGACCTGCTGGGAACAGGAGATAAGATTCTAAGGGACACCCAAAAAGAAAAAAAAAAGGTCTGCTTACTTTCCAATCTGTGCATTCCTAAAGAACAATCCCTGGCAATCACTCTTTGCAAGAGGACAGACATGAAAGAAATGGCCAAAGAATCAGGGTCATCTGCCCTTTATCAGGGGGGTAAGCCGCACCCTGGCCAGATTCTAACCTTTCAACCCTGTGAAGCCTTCATTTGCAATGTCATAATGACGTTCCTGTATAGAGTGCAACCTCCAGTTTCCACTTCTTAAACTTTAGAAACCTGGTCCTGATCTACTTGTGTGTTCAGCTCCTAAACCATTGCCCAGGCTAAAGCTCTAGGCATCTCAAAATGCAAAACTCTGCATTGTGATCCCAAAGCTAATGGCAATCTTACTTGTCAATGCTTTGGCCAGTCACAGAAAAAGAACATCCTTGCCCCCTGCTGTTGCCACTGACTAAGATAGTACTTGCTCTTTGACTACAAAGAATGCCCATTTAATGCCTATTCTCCACCTGTTTAATATGTATAGCTCTCCTAAAATATACCGGAAAATGCATATAAAAAAAACCTGAAGCTAAATCTTTCTATCTAAACTCTGTCCATGCAATTAATTATTTTACACTCCATTTGGAGTAAAAAGAGGATCTTTTGGAATTAGAAGATTTTGGTTTAATTTCCTTAGTTAAATAGAAATTGGGCCATCTACATACATTAGCTTATAAAATTATGCTGGTAAGTAGATGAAGATGACGAAAACGGACACATGCTGATAAAGCAATCACTGCCATTCACATTTTTTTTATAAGGCTTTGTACCAGGATAAATTTGACCCCAACACCAATTTCCATAGACGTGTGTATTTATCTAGAAGATGTTCATTTAAGACGTTGGGCTCTATTGCCGTTGTCTCTAGGCGACTTAGAAGAGAAGTTTACATGGGGCAAACAAAATGAAAAATGCCTTAAGCCTGAGTACACACTGCCCCCTTTCTCCTATTTACTATTCTATCCCATGTGAAAAAGGCTTTAGGATATTCTCAGAGCTACCCACTGATGTCTCCATTACGGGAAGTGATTAACAATGCATTTGATATTCAAAACAGCGCTAATTCCATACAGCGCGCCATTATCATCTTCAATGCTAATTTATGTATCTGCTTACACACAGTGCCATGTTGTGCCAAGCATTATACATATACTGTGGGAGAGTCTAGACTCATTAAGCCATCAATTGCCTCAAAGAAAAAGAGGACACTAACGTGAATAGCTTATTATCTGTCACATGACATAATGGCAACTAGTGGGATAGTCACGTTCTGGATGAACACAGTATAAAATAAACAGCACAGGTCACCAAATTGAATTTCCAATAATCACAATTTTATTTTACAAAATGTTTAAAATTAGGAATTCCTGGTCCAATCTAGGTTTATGCTCCCAATAACGTTATATATTGAATAATGTTATCTAGTGGACGAGTAGAGGATTATGAGCTGAAACAGTATCATCATTTCCGGGATCCACCAGCATGATGCTCTGCAGCTTATAGATGGAGAAGACGTGATCCTTTCCAGGAAGATTGTTAGATTAGATGCCATTCAGAAACAAATTCTTATAGGGGATTCTTCAAGAACTTCTACTTTGGTACATACATTTTAGATAAGTACTAGGAATGTTACTTTGTTAGCCACAACAACAGTGACTAGCAAAGCCAGGCATTGGAGGTGTTGTAGTGCGAGGTTTCCCTTTTCTATTATGGGGTGAGGAGGACAGTTGGCAACCGCTCTGGGCACATTTTGGCTCACGACAGCAATGACCTCAGCAGCCGTTAAACAGAAGTATTGAATTAACAGATCAGAAACACATCAGGAGTTATTCACTATAAGTTTTCATCAAGACAACCCCTTCCCATATGCCCTTGTGAGGCATATAGGCATCACAAAGAGTGCCGCCACGCACAACCCACCACCTATTAGCCAGTGAAGAGAGCTGTAACAAAGACCATTGCTGTGACGGGCCCTGACAACTGTGCCATTACAAAGGGAATACAAGGCTAGCTGTAACTTCCAATTTTACAATGAAATCCACAGTGTTCAGTAGATAGCTGTTCAGCATATCCGATCAGGGTTTCTGTTCATTACAACTACCTTAAGCTATGGGTTCATGCATTAGGCAATGACATGTACACAACTCCTCTCCTGTACTACATCATAAGGTATAAATTATCAACATGATGCCTCAAAGAGGAGTATCACGTGCATCGACCTTTAGAGGTCCAATCTTTGCAAAAAAATGTCCAAAAGGGATCTAGGAAATCTTATAGATACATAACTGCAGACGTTTAAGGTGTATTTATTGTGAAAGGGCATACCCAGAAACACCTTAATTGACCACCAACCCAACAAACAAGCAAAACGCTTTGTTATCTAATTACACGATTGAGCTTTCTTAAAAGTCATCATTCTCTGCAGCAAATTATCCCTTGTAAACAGGTGATGGTGTGCCAAGTGCAACGGCAATGTAAGTCATGTAGAATTGTATTGTTCCAGCTCCGAGATAATGTTAAGACATAATCAATTTTCGCAAAAGGAGAGGATTCAAAATTCGTTGCCTTGTTCCTCAACCTTCACGTCTTTATGC
This sequence comes from Anomaloglossus baeobatrachus, assembly GCF_048569485.1. NCBI lineage: Eukaryota > Metazoa > Chordata > Amphibia > Anura > Aromobatidae > Anomaloglossus > Anomaloglossus baeobatrachus. The sequence goes on along the minus strand of NC_134356.1, from coordinate 482,967,176 downwards.
TGAACTTTTGGTGAAAGACGCGTGGGTTAAGAAACAAAGTGACGCATTTCGAACTCTATCCCTTCCCTAAAATTAATCTGTTTTTAGATTGAAACAATACATTTTTTCTACATTATTGAGTTTTTACACGTCGTGTGGACGTAGTTCCGAGCAAACTGGATTCATCTATTGGGGTGGTGAGCTGGCTTTCCCTTTTTTTAAACACAAATGTATCGACTAGTTCGAGTGGATCATATAAAGTCATTCCAAATAAGATGCAGAGTAATATGTAGGATGTGTTTAGAAATGGACCCCATATGTAAGAAATACAGTTAGGTCCAGAAATATTTGGACAGTGACACAAGTTTTGTTATTTTAGCTGTTTACAAAAACATGTTCAGAAATACAATTATATTTATAATATGGGCTGAAAGTGCACACTCCCAGCTGCAATATGAGAGTTTTCACATCCAAATCGGAGAAAGGGTTTAGGAATCATAGCTCTGTAATGCATAGCCTCCTCTTTTTCAAGGGACCAAAAGTAATTGGACAAGGGACTCTAAGGGCTGCAATTAACTCTGAAGGCGTCTCCCTCGTTAACCTGTAATCAATGAAGTAGTTAAAAGGTCTGGGGTTGATTACAGGTGTGTGGTTTTGCATTTGGAAGCTGTTGCTGTGACCAGACAACATGCGGTCTAAGGAACTCTCAATTGAGGTGAAGCAGAACATCCTGAGGCTGAAAAAAAAGAAAAAAATCCATCAGAGAGATAGCAGACATGCTTGGAGTAGCAAAATCAACAGTCGGGTACATTCTGAGAAAAAAGGAATTGACTGGTGAGCTTGGGAACTCAAAAAGGCCTGGGCGTCCACGGATCACAACAGTGGTGGATGATCGCCGCATACTTTCTTTGGTGAAGAAGAACCCGTTCACAACATCAACTGAAGTCCAGAACACTCTCAGTGAAGTAGGTGTATCTGTCTCTAAGTCAACAGTAAAGAGAAGACTCCATGAAAATAAATACAAAGGGTTCACATCTAGATGCAAACCATTCATCAATTCCAAAAATAGACAGGCCAGAGTTAAATTTGCTGAAAAACACCTCATGAAGCCAGCTCAGTTCTGGAAAAGTATTCTATGGACAGATGAGACCAAGATCAACCTGTACCAGAATGATGGGAAGAAAAAAAATTTGGAGAAGAAAGGGAACGGCACATGATCCAAGGCACACCACATCCTCTGTAAAACATGGTGGAGGCAACGTGATGGCATGGGCATGCATGGCTTTCAATGGCACTGGGTCACTTGTGTTTATTGATGACATAACAGCAGACAAGAGTAGCCGGATGAATTCTGAAGTGTACCGGGATATACTTTCAGCCCACATTCAGCCAAATGCCGCAAAGTTGATCGGACGGCGCTTCATAGTACAGATGGACAATGACCCCAAGCATACAGCCAAAGCTACCCAGGAGTTCATGAGTGCAAAAAAGTGGAACATTCTGCAATGGCCAAGTCAATCACCAAATCTTAACCCAATTGAGCATGCATTTCACTTGCTCAAATCCAGACTTAAGACGGAAAGACCCACAAACAAGCAAGACCTGAAGGCTGCGGCTGTAAAGGCCTGGCAAAGCATTAAGAAGGAGGAAACCCAGCGTTTGGTGATGTCCATGGGTTCCAGACTTAAGGCAGTGATTGCCTCCAAAGGATTCGCAACAAAATATTGAAAATAAAAATATTTTGTTTGGGTTTGGTTTATTTGTCCAATTACTTTTGACCTCCTAAAATGTGGAGTGTTTGTAAAGAAATGTGTACAATTCCTACAATTTCTATCAGATATTTTTGTTCAAACCTTCAAATTAAACGTTACAATCTGCACTTGAATTCTGTTGTAGAGGTTTCATTTCAAATCCAATGTGGCGGCATGCAGAGCCCAACTCGCGAAAATTGTGTCACTGTCCAAATTTTTCTGGACCTAACTGTATATATTAGATATACTAAAAATAAGGTCGTGATCACATTTGAGAATGCACAATGGTAAGAAGAAGCTTTTGCATGAGGTAGGTAGAAATAGCCAGTGCTGTCAAGAGAATCGCTTGTCTTCGATTAAGAGAAAAAAAAAAGAAAAAAACGCCCCTACTGTTTATAGCGAACAATAATAGTGGATGTGAATAAAGGGATGTTATCTGGTACAAATATGAAATGGTAGGCAAAAGGCTTGCCTTGGAAACACAGGCTAATGGAAAAATCAATTGGTTCACAGCCTAGCTTTTACAACCGCAGATAAATGTTTAATCCTTAAGGGTAGTCTATACACAAGCGTCAAACAGGAGAAGCCATTATGCTTCAAAAAACTGAAAGAAAGGGATTATATTTGGCATATTGCACATTCTTTGGACTGGAAGGCCAGGCAATTAGAGAAGCATCAGTTAGAATATAGATAGATGGGGAGAAGGCAGCACTTAAACAGAAAAGTGAGGATCAACATGCATTTAGCCATTTTTACATCGCTGGCTTTTTCCTATGAACCATTGATGAGAGGGGCTAACGTGAGAAGCTGAAACACAACACATCCCCACCATGTGATCCTACTACACAGAGCGTGATTATGTAAAGGTGTCGGCAGTCACGTCTGCACCCTGCGGACCTGGCTCTAATGTATTAGACATGTTCCGTTACTGACTGGGAAATTCTCTTTTCACTAGGAAATTGATGGACTCTGGTGTGAAATAAATAAATTAACCGACCCGTCCTTGATGTGTTCCCACACATCTCATTAAATCGTAATATCTGCAGAAATAAAGAATACTCACCTGACCTACATCACATATATAGAAAACAATGCATTTCATGCCTATTTATTTATTTCTAATTTCATATTTTTACCATTCAGATATATTATTTTAAATATGGCTGCCATCGTGATCAAAAGCGAAGTTTGATATTTACCATGGGAATACACATGGCAGTTGTTTGATGGCTGTCGGACGAACAAAGGGAACCCGTCACCAGATTTGGTGACTATAAGCTGCGGCCACCACCACTGAGCTCTTATATACAGCAGTCCAGAATACTGTATATAAGGACTGCAACACACATCTGTGCTGCCGGTACATTTTTGCACGTACCGGCAGCACGTGCACCAATGTTACCCTATGGTAACAGGCACACACACGTAAAGCCACACGGAACGTGTGTCCGTGTGGTTTGTACGTGTGTGCGTTTTTTTTAGACGGATGACATGTCCGCGTTTTGCCGGCATCACGCAGACACGGACCCACTAAAGTCAATGGGCCCGTGTCCGCACGTACGTGACACGGACCATGTACGTGTGCTTTCCGTATGGTCCGTGTGCATTTTTTATTTTTTTAATAGTGAAACGGTTCAAGAAACACGGACTGCACACGGACATGACACATACATATCTCACGCATACACGGACATTCCACACGCATGCACAGCAAGCATACACCATCACACTGATGTCACACGTACCGGAGAAACGGACATCCAACACGGACCTGAAAAACTAACCGCAAGACACGCACATGTTTTCTACGGAGATGTGTTTCAGGCCTAAGAGCTAAGGCCACTCTGTATAACGTTAAAAACACTTTTATAATATTCACTTAGGTGGGCGGCCCAGTCCGATGGGTGTCCAGCGCCTACTCTCTGCTGCGATCTTCATCCACTTTCTACCCAGCCCAGTGTGGATGACGCATCTACGTTATCCACACTAAGCCAACATTGCAGTTCTGAGAGCAGATCAAAGTACTGTAATGCACAAGCGCGAAGAAAGGTTAAAAAGACTCCCTGCACATGTGCATTACAATACTTTCTTCAGCCCTGAGTAGGGCAGATAAAAGTGCGCCTGCGCCTCAATGACGGCTAGTGTGCATGACGTAGGACGCATCATGCACACTGGGCCTCAGAAGAAGGAGGCGTCGGACCGGAGAGCAGCGACATGCATCGGACCACCACCCCCAGGTGAGTATTATAAAAGTGATTTTTACATTATACAGCGCCACCTGGGCTCTTATATACAGTATTCTGGAATGCTGTATACAAGAGCTCAGTGGTGGTTGCAGCTTATAGTCCCCAAATCTGGTGACAGGTTCCCTTTAAAGGGGTTTTCTCATGAACCAAGTTAATTTAATCAATAGATCTTGGAATAATAATATATTCCACAATTTGATGTGTTTAAAGAAATGTTCCTGTGCTGAGATAATCTTATATATTTGCCCCTTCTGTGTACTGTGTAATGTTCATGTCTGACCATACAGGAACATGGTCTGATCATACCATGTCTCCTGGGCTGGGGAAGACACAAAAAAAAGTATATAAAGACATTACAGCATGGTATTATAGATGATTCTTTTTGTGAGGTAAAACATTTCACTGCCTGTTTTTTAAAAATGTTTTACCTTAAAAGAAAATTATTTGCGATTCCATGCTGTCCTGTCTGTATATTATTTTTTGTGTCCTCACTGGCCCAGGAGCTCTTATATGATCAGACCATATTCCTGTACGGTCAGACATGGCCATTACACAGTACATAGTAGGGACACATATATAAGATTATCTCAGCACAGGAACATTTTTTTAAAACATATCCAATTGTGGAAGTTATTATTATTCCAAGATCTATTGATAACAATTAACTTTGTGAGACAATCCCTTTAAGCCATTAGCCAACACTGCTATGAGAGCTTACTTGGCTGAGTGAGCACTCCAGTGTTCTCCATCAGAAAGCCGACAGCTTAAGCTGGTGTCACACATAACGACGACGACAACGACGTCGCTGCTACGTCACCATTTTCTGTGACGTTGCAGCGACGTCCCGTCGCTGTCGCTGTGTGTGACATCCAGCAACGACCTGGCCCCTGCTGTGAGGTCGCCGGTCGTTGCTGAATGTCCAGCTTCATTTTTTGGTCGTCACTCTCCCGCTGTGACACACACATCGCTGTGTGTGACAGCGAGAGAGCGACGAAATGAAGCGATCAGGAGCCGGCACTGGCAGCTGCGGTGAGCTGTAACCAGCGTAAACATCGGGTAACCAAGGGAAGACCTTTCCCTGGTTACCCGATGTTTACGCTGGTTACCGGCCTCCGCTCTTGCTGCCAGTGCCGGCTCCTGCACTGTGACATGTGGCTGCAGTATGCATCGGGTAATTAACCCGATGTATACTGTAGCAAGGATAGCAAGGAGCCAGCGCTAAGCAGTGCGCGCGGCTCCTTGCTCTCTGCACTGTGACATGTAGCTGCAGCACACATCGGGTTAATTAACCCGATGTGTACTGTACCTAGGAGAGCAAGGAGCCAGCGCTAAGCGCGGCTCCCTGCTCTCTGCACATGTAGCGACGTTATGATCGCTGCTTCTGCTGTGTTTGACAGCTAAGCAGCGATCATAACAGCGACTTACAAGGTCACTGTTACGTCACCGAAAATGGTGACGTAACAGCGACGTCGTTGTCGCTGTCGCTTAGTGTGACACCAGCTTTACATATCGGCTGGCAGCTTATCTCAGAGAGAAAATGTGATCGGCAATAAGAAATCAGACACAAGTGATCAAAATCTCCAATATAATTTGCAAGAGATTTTCTAAATAGACAAAAAAAAAAAGCGCTGAAAATGGGTTTAATTATTTATTTAATGTTAGCTTTGTCCTAGAAAAATAGACGAAATACTATTCAACACAATATTCACACAAACATACAAATTTTTATATATTATAATATATATATATATATATATATATATATATATATATATATATATATATATTATATATAAAAAAACCACAATACTGGCACAGCAGCCAAATGCCAAATCAATTAATCGTGATGCCCCGGCCGGTGGCACAAGGCTAACACGGCCGGGGCATCACGATGAATTGATTTGGCATTTGGCTGCTGTGCCATTATTGTGTTTTTTATATAAAAAAAAAATATTTATTTTTTTTGTATGTTTGTGTGAATATTGTGTTGAATAGTATTTCGTCTATTTGTCTAGGACAAGGATAACATTAAATAAGTAAATAATTAAACCCATTTTCAGCTCTGGTTTTTTGAGATTTTTTATGTCTATTTAGAAAATCTCTTGCAAATTATATTTTTGAATCCAGGCAAATTAAGGGTTTTTTTGCCTTTAACCTAGCTGCAGATATATTGGGTTTTTGGGTTAAGCGCTAACTACTGTCTTAGGACAATCTGTTTGATTAAAATCTCTCTCGACCATCAGTCAGACGGTACCCCATACATATTAGAGTATTGTCTGAACCAGCGATATAGGTGGGTTTAGCCAATATTAGTCTAATGTGCATGGGGGCCTTAAGATGCTAATATTCTCATTTCATGTATACCCTTAAGGTCCATACATACTGCATGACCACTATGAATGAGCGTTCCTAGGAATCATTGTTTTTGGGAGTACATTGCCCTGTATAAAAAGGACTCGCGCTGTCAACAACAATGGCAGCCTATGCTCAATGAACGAAGAGCGGTCTGCCTGTATAAACAGGCTATCAATGACCGCCAATCAGCAAAGAAGTGCAAACGGATGCTTAATTAAGGAGTATATTGAAGTGTCTTCACTTTGTTCAAATATTTAGGTAAATCCAGTCCAATTGTTCTTCAGTCTATAGAAAACCGGGACTCGCAGCTCAGATGAAACGTAACGCCAAACTTACTTGCTAATGAAAGATGAGCCTTTTGACTTAAAATGGCACCATATCTGTTCAGAGCCAAGCACTGGTAAAATCCTTCATCGGACTGCTCTCCTTTCCTGCCCTCCACCTCCTGGATGTACAAGGAGCCATTGTGTAAAGTTGAGATCCGTTCAGTCTCGGAAATCTTTGCTCCATTTTTCAGCCATGTGATTGTGATTGGAGGTTCCCCTTGAGCCACGCAATCTAATACTGCTGGATCTTTCCGATAAACTGTTACATCCACAGGTTCGTTTACGAACAATAGATCGCTGAAACACCAAGACCCTGCGCGGGACAAGAACAATTATTTTTATTATTTATACCATGGCACTTTACATGTGAAAAGGGGTATACATAATAAAGACAAGTACAATAATCATAAATAATACAAGGCACAGACAGGTACAGGAGGATAGAGGACCCTGCCCGCGAGGGCTCACAGAATAGAAAAGAAAAACACAAAAGGAAGAAGAAATAAGCACAAGAAATCCAGCCACTATGAAGCAAACCCGTTCATAGAATACAATGCTCTTCAGAGGATCTAATTAACACCAAAGAAGTAATTACAGAGTGCACTTTGGTCAATTTCATTGGAAACATCTTAAAGGGAGTTTCTCATCTCAGACATTCATGGCATATCCACAATCTCTCTCTAGAACAGGGCCCATCTTGCGCTCTGAATAAAGTACACGCGCTGATCTTGCGTGGCTATCACCATTCACTTCTATGGGAGTTTTGAAAATAGCAAGGCAACTGAGAAAGACAGGGATAAACAGTGTGACAATGTATCCTCCACAATAATGGCATGTCACATCACCAAGACGGACAGGTAGAAGTTATTATTATTGGATTCTGGGCCATTAAAAAAAAAAAAAAAAAAAGTCCTTTCCCCTTTAATATTAATGGGATATAACATTCTAAAAGATATCCCATAGATGTGATTACATTTGTGGCCGCACAAAGATATTTCTCACTTGTACAAAGTCACATGGCACAAGTGGTAGGCCACATCGCCATTCAGCGGAAACCTACGCTACAGATATAACCTGTAAATTCGACAGAGGATGTCCCCACTACCAATGGGTGAAAGCTACTGCAACATCAGCACCACATAGGTTATTTTGCAGGGCTGAAAACAAGGCCACGTGCGCACACCGAGTATTTGGTGTATTTGTAGCCAAAACCAGGAGTGGAACAGAGGAAGAGTGTAATAGAAACACGGGCACCACTGCTGTATTTATTACCCATTCCTGGTTTTGGCTTACAAATACTGGAGGTAAAAAACACCTCACCAAATACTCAATGTATGCACGTGGCCTAAGACTTAGGCTATGTGCGCACTAGAAAAGTGATTTTTCTCAAGAAAATTTCTTGAGAAACTTCTGGGAGTTGAAGATTACCGCACCTGCGGTAAAAAAACGCACCAAATCCGCGGGAAAAACGCATGTGTTTTTGCCGCGTTTTTTCCGCAGGTTGGTCCCTGCGTTTTTTTTATGCTGAACAGAAATAAATAATATAGATAATAGATAATCGATAGATAGACAGATAATGGATAGAGGGAAAGATGGATAGATGGATAGATGAATAGATAGATGAGAAAGACCTATATAATGTCCCACCCCCCTGCATATTCTAAGCTGGCACCCTTTAGTGACTTTCATGTGCCTAGCCTTGTATTTCGCCAAAAAATAAATAAATAATTAAAAAAAAATGACGTGCGGTTCCCCCTATTTTTGTAGCCAGCTAGGATAAAGCAGACGGCTGCAGTCTGCAAATCACAGCTGGCAGCTTCACCTTGGCTGGTAATCCAAAACAGAGGGCACCCCACGCTGTTATTTTACATTAAATAAATAATTTAAAACAAAAAACGTGGGGTCCCCACCAAATTGGATCACCAGCCAAGATAAAGCGGACAGCTGGGGTCTGATATTCTCAGACTAGGGAGGTCCACTGTTATTGGACACTCCCCAGCCTAAAAATAGCAGGCTGCAGCCGCCCCAGAAGTGGCGCATTCATTAGACGTGCCAATCCTGGTGCTTCGCCCCAACTCATCCCGTTGCCCTGGTGCGGTGGCAAACGAGGTAATATATGGGGTTGATACCAGATGTGTAATGTCACCTGGCATCAAGCCCTGGGGTTAGTGATGTCACGCGTCTATCAGATACCTGACATCACAAACCCAGTCAGTAAGAAATATAAAATAGACAACAAAAAAAGTTTTATTTGAAAAAAAACACTCCCCACATTCCCTCTTTCACCAATTTATTGATAAGAACAATCAATTCCACGTCCGGCGTAATCCAATAAGGGGGGGGGCGTCCCACGGCGTTCCAAACCATAGTCACTGTCCCAGTCCATGAAGAACAGAATGTTCCTGATTGGCTGGGAGAGCAATGCAGTGACCTGAGCCAACATCAACAGGTCAGCCCAGGACACTGCAGGGGATGACGAGCGCAGCTGTCAGGAGGATAGATGAGATCATTACCTGCTGTGATGATCTCCTGGAGTCCTGCCATCAGCGCTGTCACTGCCTTCTATGCCCGCCGCGTTGTCAGCAGTATCGCGAGAGCCCGTGACGTCACCGCTAGTGACAGTCTCGGGCCGCTCGCGAGACGGGCATAGACAGCAGTGACCGACGTGACGTCAGGAGGCAGGAGATCGTCACAGCAGGTAATGATCTCATCTCACCTCCTGACAGCAGCGCTCGGCATCCCCGCGGCTGCACGCACTGCTGAGTGTCAGTGTCTGCCTGCGCTGCAGCGTGACAAGCTGCTGATACTGCGGGCAGACACTAACACTGCTGTGCGTGCAGCGGCGGGGCTGCAGCGGGACACAGACTGCACGGGCACCTGGAGGTCACACGGAAGTGCTTCTGTGCGGCGTCCAGGGAGTGTGACGTCTGTGTTTACTCTGCTCCGCTTCCTCTTCTGTCATAATGACATCACTCCATGCAAAACCGCAGGGAGCGATGATCATTGAACGCAGGTAAATCGCGGCTATACCGGGGGTATACCGCACATCATTTGCTACCTGCGGTATACCCCCGGAATTTCGCGATTACATTACAGTGAATGGAGTGAAATTCCGGGGGTATACCGCAGGTACCTGCGGAAAATAATGGACATGCTCATTTTCTCAAGAAAGTTTCTTGAGAAAATTTTCTCAAGAAATTTTCTTGAGAAAAATCCACAGCGTGTGCACAGCTATTTTTTGTTCCCATAGGTTTTGCTGGGAAATGTCTGCAGAAAGATTTCAAACCTTTCTCGAGAAATTTCCGCCGCAAATCCGCGGGTAAATCCGCGGGTAAAACGGCCTAGTGCGCACATAGCCTTAAGCGGGCTTTACACGCAACGACATTGCTAACGAGATGTGGTTGGGGTCACGGAATTCGTGACGCACATCCGGCCTCATTAGCGATGTTGTTGCGTGTGAAACACAGGAACGAACGGTAACGATCAAAATTACTTACCTAATCGTTGATCATTGACCAGTCGTTCCTATCCCGATTATCGTTGCTGTTGCAGGACGCAGGTTGTTCGTCGTTCCTGCGGCAGCACACATCGCTCTGTACATCACCATACCTGCGGCCGTCCACAATGAGGAAGTAAGGAAGGAGGTGGGTGGGATGTTCAGCCCGCTCATCTCCGCCCCTCCGCTTCTATTGGGGGGCCGCTTAGTAACGCCGCTCGAACCGCCCCCTTAGAAAGGAGGCATTTCGCCGGCTACAGCGACGTCGCTAGACAGGTATGTGTGACGGGTGTAAGCGATGTTGTGCGCCACGGGCGATTTGCCCGTGACGCACAACCGACGGGGGCGGGTGCTTTCACCAGCGACATCGTTAGCGATGTCGCTGTGTATAAAGCCCGCTTAAGGCTATGCTTACATACAGTGTTTTTGTAGAATCTTATTCTGCAACCAAAACCTGCTTTATGGGTAGCAAAATGCTGTGTTCAAAGCGCACATTTCGCTCGTTTTTTTTGCAGTGTTTTTTTGGTGTGGATCAAGAGTGTGCTTTGTCTACAGTACATACTTACTAACGTTACCTTTATTCACCCCCCTCGAAAAAAAAAAATGCTGCAAAAACGTAGCAAAACCTGTTTAGTGCATTTTTTTTTGCACGTTTTCATTCCTTTCAATGGATTATTATTATTATTATTATTATTATTTATTTATAGAGCACCATTAGTTCCATGGTGCTGTACATGAGAAGGGGGTTACATACAAAATACATATACAAGTTACAGTAGACAGACTAGTACAGAGGGAAGAGGGCCCTGCCCTTGCGGGCTTACATTCTATAGGATTATGGGGAGGAGACAGTAGGTGGGGTGTAGATGGGGCAGCAGCTCCGCACGGTGGTGGGGCGGCAGCTCCGCACGGTGGTGGGGCGGCAGCTCCGCACGGTGGTGGGGCGGCAGCTCCGCACGGTGGTGGGGCGGCAGCTCCGCACGGTGGTGGGGCGGCAGCTCCGCACGGTGGTGGGGCGGCAGCTCCGCACGGTGGTGGGGCGGCAGCTCCGCACGGTGGTGGGGCGGCAGCTCCGCACGGTGGTGGGGCGGCAGCTCCGCACGGTGGTGGATGAAAAAAATGCTGAGGTTCTCAAGTTCAGTCAGGAAAAAGAAATAAAAGAAGAAATCTCACAGGTAGTGTAAAAAGCAGCTTCTTTTCTGTTGATAAAAAATAAAACCGCTGCAAAACTACTGCATGTGAGCATCAGCTAAGGGTATGTGTATGCATTTAGTATTGGCAGCAGATTTTTCTGCTGCAAAGACCAAAGTGTTGGCAAGACAGTTGCGTTAAATAAGCACATTGATTGCCTGTTTGTTTGGGGGTTTTTTTATCTTGCTCCCCCCCCATTCATTGGAAAGGTTGAAAAATACTACAAAAACAATGAGAGAATGGACACGCTGCAGATTTGGCGTCACGGTGGCTCAGTGGTTAGCACTGCAGTCTTGCAGCGCTGGGGTCCTGGGTTCAAATCCCACCAAGGACAATATCCGCGAGGAGTTTGTATGTTCTCCCCGTGTTTGCGTGGCTTTCCTCCGGATTCTCCGGTTTACTTCCACACTCCAAAGACATACCGATAGGGAATTTAGATTGGGAGCCCAAATGGGGACAGTCAGTGTTGCTCATGTATGTAAAGCGCTGTGGAATATGTTAGCGCTATATAAAGATTATTATTATTATGATGAAGGGTCTAATCTGCAAGGAAAAAAAAAAAATCAGAAATCTCATTCACTTTGCTGGGACTGTAAAATGCTGTGATTTTTTTTCCGCTGCAAAAAACGCAACATGTGAGCAAGCCTTAAAGGGAACCTGTCATCAGAAATTTAGCTTGAAACCTAAACTTTTCCCCCTCTGCAGCTCCTGGGCTGCATTCTAGCAGGTTCCTGTACTTTTTGTGGCCCCTTTTAAACCAAATTAAATACTTTATAAACTTGTACCTTTTGCTATGTAAATTTTGTAAATCGTCCATGGGGGCGGGCTCTCTGCTGACCGTTCCGGTCCTCCAGCACATTGACGCCGTCCCCCCACGCTCCATTTCACCCATCAGGACGCCGCCCACTGCGCCCGAGGTGCCGCCCACGCCAGGATCGCTGGTGACGTGTGTCACAAGCACGAGATTATGGGCAGCGCTGTGACTGCATCGCAAGTGCCCGCCCATAATCTCCTGGACGCCTTTCCCCCGCTGCCTCCAGCGTTCTGCGCAAGCGCTCGTCAGCCAAATGACCCGACGTCATCTCCTTCCCATCTTTCCCTGCAGCAGGGCAAGATGGGAAAGAGGTGACGTCGGGTCATCTGGCCAGCAAGCGCTTGCGCAGAACGCTGGAGGAAGAGGGGAAAGTGCAGTCACGAGGTTATGGGCGGCACTTGCTGATGACACTCACAGCGCCGCCCATAATCTCGTGCCTGCGCAAAACGTCACGAGCGGTCACACGTGCACACAGTGCACAGTCCCGCTACAGTCGCACAGCGCATGCGCGGGACCACGGGCGCCCAGGGGCGTCGTCCTGAGATGAAATTCAGCGTTGGGGGGGGCGGCACAAATCTGCTGGAGGAACAGCAACGGTCAGCAGAGACCCCGCCCCCATGGACGATTTACGCAATTTACATAGCAAAAGGTACAAGTTTATAAAGTATTTAATTTGGTTTAAAAGGGGCCACAAAAAGTACAGGAACCTGCTAGAATGCAGCCCAGGAGCTGCAGAGGGGGAAACTTTTAGGTTTAAAGAAAAATTTCTGATGACGGTTCCCTTTAATGATTTCAAGAAAAAAAAATAAAAATCTTCACTGCCCCGACTACAATTATCGTATTGTTACATAAAAGCATCACTTTTTTCATCAAGCCAATATAGATACCGAGGTCCCAGATGTCTCCCTACTCCAGATATAAAGTGGATGGACTCAATACAGGCACCTAAGCCAATATACCAAATGAAGTCTCCAAGTCCCAAAGAAAGAAACGTGAACTTTACAATCGCTCTCATATTTATTTACCAAACACTCGTAAACTAGGGACACTTTCCACAAACGACAAGTCACAATGTGAGGTTTCACCGTCATTAACAGGAAAACAAGAGGTAAAGCTGTTTGCTAATTTTACAAGCTTGTCACGGAGATCCTAAACAAGGAAAGTCATAAAAGTTTGATTTTACAAGAAATCATTAACATCCCTGCCTCTTCATATACAAGCAGGTTCTCTACCCTGGGGACATTTAGCACTTTCACACCCAGGGTGGTTAGGGTTAAGTCCATAACGGCCTTTATGTAGCCTGTAATACCTTTTATTGCGTTATACTTCGCATGTAGGTGAATAATAATCCTATTATTTTCCCTTTTCTGAATAATAACTATATGTCCTAGATCAAACAGTGGTCATTTTATGTTACTGGTGCAGAGATTGCTCCTCAGAACTTACAACTTGCTTCATTTACCAACTTGCTTCATTTACCAATTTTTTTTCTACATTTTCGCAGATGGATTTAAATGAAGGACAAAGCCACTTCCTAATATTTGTGACTCTTGCTGCTAGATCGCAGTGGGAGAGGGATTAGGGACCCTTTATTTCCACGTTTGTGTATTGCCAACTGTTCCAGAAATGCGGAACTAATTGGCTGCTTACTGTCTCATGCAGTGGGGATTACTTAATTACCCAATACACAATTTCTTAGGAGAACAGATCTCTCAAGGAAGTTAACATGCGTTCTGTACCTAATGCAACAAGCCTGGATTCTTCATCCATCACCACCAGAGATAAAAAGAAGGCTGGTCACCTAAAGAGCCCCGGCCTGAGGACACAGCCTCTGCAATCCCCTTCATCAGTCCCTTTAATCTCTGCTCTGTTTTAAGGACATTAAGGTGATGTTTATAAATAGTTCTGGAATCCACATTGACAATTGATTTTTCAGATAAGGGTCAATAAGTGGACTCCAGAAACTGATACATTTTACACAATTTGAGATCCAAAAGTATAAAATCTATCACAAGCTGGCTTTATCTGATCTCTGGGCTAATAATGGCTGATCTGCCTTACAATAGGCATCACTAAATGCTCCACAACAAACACTTATTTCACAAGCTAAAGCGTTAATTGCTATAAATACAGGTAATGAGATGGAACAAAACATGAACAATGCTGATCACCAATACACAATCCAACTGATGATAAATGCATGATCTTATGCCAGTGTAATTATTATTATTTATTATTATAGTGCCATTTATACCATGGCGCTTTACAAGTGAAATAATAGCACATTAACAGCAAACGGCACGGTGGCTCAGTGGTTAGCACTGTAGTCTTGCAGCGCTGGGGTCCTGGGTTCAAATCCCACCAAGGACAACATCTGCAAGGAGTTTGTATGTTCTCCCAAGTTTGCGTGGGTTTCCTCCGGGTTCTCCGGTTTCCTACCACACTCCAAAGACATACAGATAGGGACTCTAGATTGTGAGCCCTAATGGGGACAGTGTTGCCAATGTATGTAAAGCACTGTGGAATTAATAGCGCTATATAAATGAATAAAATTAATTATTATTATTAATAAAATGCAATATTACCATAGTCCACACCTGTCTGTGAGTACATTATTATCAATTTATATAGCATCATTGATTCCATGGTGCTATACAAGAGAAGGGGCACATTTACTTATATAGCACCAACATATTCCACAGCGCTTTGCTCTGTCCCCATTGGGACTCCCAATCGATATCCCCCATCAGTAAGTCTTTGGAGTGGGACACAGAGGAACCCCATGCAACATACAGGACAGAGGCACTCATTGCAGATGTTGTCTTTGGTGGGATCTGAACCCAAGACCCTAAAGGTTACAGTATTAACCACTGAGCAATAATCGTTCATACAGTAAATACACGGACGGAAGATTACAGATCTGCTTGATCTCTGTGAATGGTAGAGCCAATGGATGATACCTTCCAGCATTAATATGTAACCAGAGTGACCTGTTCCCATACTACTGTCAGTTCTCCGCAGATCACGTATAAATACATGGGATGTATGGGCTTATATATGTGCGGCACTGTGGCTCAGTGGTTAGCACTGCAGTCCTGGGTTCAAGTCCCACTAAGGTCACCATCTGCAAGGAGTTTGTATGTTTCCTCTGGTTTCCTACCACACTCCAAAAACATACCTACAGGGAACCTAGATTGTGAGCCCCAATGGGGACAGTGTTGCCATTGTATGTAAAGCGTTGTGGACTTAACAGCGTTATATGAATGAATATTATTATATATAGGATCTACCATTCCGTGTGCCCATGTCTGCGTGTATGGGGGGCGGCCATCGTCTGTGGATAACTTATTGTCAGCAATGATAACTGATTCCTGCTTCTAAGTCTGACAAGGTGGATGGAAAATAAATGGAAAGGACAAGCAACACTGACTTTTCTCAAACTTTACTCACTAATTGCCCCCCCTACATAGTGGCATGGACACCATGGGCATCAATGGGAACATCTGTACAGACATCACCACCCTAATTAACATTTAGGCAACTCCACACTGAGCATGGCCACCCCAATACACATTATACAGAGAGACCCCTCCAACTCACATGGTATATTTACACGAAGTGCCCAATAATTCACAATATGAGGCTGAGCTGATGGGAATAGCATCACAGCAGCCGAGTACTCCCATGGCTGAGAGTGCAGCTATGTGCGGTCCTGGGGCAGCCATACATAGGACACGGCAGGAGGAAAGTTACTCACCTGGGAGGCTGACCAGCGCTGCCCACATCAGCAGTGCCCTCCGGGCCATCCTGTCCGCTGCCATCACCGGCCACTCATGCTCTCACCGGCAGCTCTCGCCGTCTGGCGCTCACACTGGGCGCTCGGCAGAGCCCTCCGGGACTTTTTTTTCCTCGAGCTCCTGCGCAGGCACACGAGGTAGAAGGAGGCGGAGGGAGAGAGCACAGAGGTGGGGGGCGATGGACACAGGGAAACCTTGAGTGGCCGGGACTACATAATAGTGCATCCTCTGGTAAGGGGGGAGGGGAGCTCAGGCATGTGGAGAGTGTCACACAACTGGGCTGTGCAGGGCACAAGGTCAGGGGGCAGGGGCAGCCGGAGTGCCTGGAGCCCATGCTGGTCTGCTGCCCCCATCTATTCTCTGTGGTGCCCTGAGATGCCCTTCTGTTATGTGCAGGAAACAATAGTCTGTGGTGCTGCCTGCACAAAGGTTAATGTGACCTCCTCAGAATGACATTCTTTGCACCTCTGGACTCTTTCATTTTTTTTTAAGTTTTAGAGGGGAAAAAAGGACAAAAAAACCTTTGGTATCTTGTTAGAAGACAAAATAAGTGGTATTATTATTATTATTATTATTATTATTATTATTATTATTATTATGTCATTAGAAAAGCAGAATAGTTGTTTGTTTTCTTCAAAAGTTCCAGTGAAATTTTAGTGTTTTTTTGTTTTTTTTTCCACTGCATATTTCACTGCTCAATTCAGCGTCTACCATTTCCAGCAAAGTTAATGGGATTTCTAGAAATCTCACGGCCGCTGTGCGTTCTTACGCTGCGTAACCCGACGTCCCGGATGGAAAATGTCACTTTCTCCTGTAGTAAATATGACTTTTATTTGCATATTTTCCACATAGAGCTGAAGGAGAGAGAAAATCCGCAAGGAAAAAAAAAAAAGTTTTTAGTGCGTTTTGTGGCTGAAACAAATTAAAAAAACGCATGTACTGAAAGCCGAGTAATAGGAAGTATGAAAAGAGACAAAACGGCAGCAGAAAGAATACGCTGAAAAATGCAATGAGAAAAAGAGTGCAGGGGACCTAATATACCTAAGGCTATGTGCGCACCTTGCGTATTTGCATGCAGTTACTCTGCAATCTGCACCGCAGCGTAACTGCATGCGTCCTGCGTCCCCAGCACAATCCATGAAGATTATGCAGGGGCCGTGCGCACGTGGTGTTTTAGAGCGCAGCGCTTCGGCTGCTGCCCGAAGCGCGCATTCTAAGAAGTGACATGTCACTTCTTTCCTGCGCTCTGCATGCAGCCCCCGCTCTGTCTATGGGAGGGCTGCACACAGAGCACATGCAATCGTTTGTTTTTTTTTCATTACGGACTCTGTTTCTGCAGCGCACGTGTGCTGTTCAAATCGCTGCAGAAATTTCTGCAGGGACAGAACGCTACGTGTGCACATAGCCTAAGGGTTCGTGCGCACGTTGTTTAATTGTATGCGCTTACGCTTTGTATTGCACTGCAGCGTAAATGCAGGCGTCCTGCGTCCCCAGCACATTCTATGTAGATTGTGCATGACACGTGCGCACGTTGCTTTTTTGAACGCAGCGATTTGGGTGCTAAAATTTTGACCCAAATCCGTGCGTTCACAAAATGAGCATGTAAATTAATTTGTGCGTTCTGGATGCAGCTCCCACTCTGTCTATGGTGGGGGCAGCAGCCATAGCGCATGAAATCGGCTTTTTTCTACAAAAAAACTACATCCATTATGCAGTGTTTCTGCAGCGATTCGAAGCGCACATGTGCTGTCAAATCGCTGCAGAATATTCAGCAGTTACGTGCGCATGAGCCCTAATAGGTGCAGAAAATCTCACCTAAAGCTCACTGTGGGAACGTAGCCTGAGGCTGGGTCACACCACCATATTTTCCCCATCCGAGAGAAATGGTCCGATTATGCTGAGCACAGTTTTATCAGAATCTGATCAGAGTGGGATCCATTTTTCCCAGCAGTGGAGAGGGAAAAAAACTCCAAAAACTCCATTCCGTTAGTCCATGAAAATCGGACTACACTGGAATACTATTTGAGCACGGTCTGAGTTTTTTCACAGACCAATAGCGTTGAATGGCCATGTGCGGTCCACGTTTTTACATAGAACCATAGAGTTGAATGGCCGAGTGCAATTAGAGTTTTTACGTAGACCCATAGAGTTAAAAGGCCGAGTTTTTACATGGACCCATAGAGTTGAATGGCCGAGTGCTTTCCCCGTTTTTACATGGAACCATTGAGTTGAATGGCCGAGTGCAGTCCGAGTTTTTACATGGAACCATAGAGTTCATAAAGTTGAATGGCCGAGTGCGGTCCGAGTTTTTACATGGACCCACAGAGTAGAATGCCCGAGTGCAGTCCACGTTTTTACATAGACCCATAGAGTAGAATGACCGTGTGTGATTCGAGTTTCTACATGGATCCATAGAGTTGAATGACTGAGTGTGATCTGATTTATGGAGGCAGATCATGCATGCTGCAAATTTTGTGGTCTGCGGAAAAAATGAGACCTCATTGAATAACATTGGTCCCAATGCAATCACATTTTTTGACAGATAACACTCAGACTGAAAATACGGTTAGGCCGGGGCCACACGGGGACTAATGCGATCCTCACATGACACTCTGCTCACACTGGCAGCACAGCAGGAGCCAAGTGTCACGTGAGTTTCCCTGCTACTGAGGTCCGATCATGCGATCGGACCACAGCTGCAGGGGGCGGGCTGGCACTGAGGAGGGGAGGGCCAGCGCTGAGGAGGGGTGGGCCAGTGATGAGGAGGGGTGGGCCAGCGCTGAGTAGGAGAGGAAGGGATTTATCTCCCTCTCTCCTCCGTTGCCGGATATTGGTGTACCGCGAGTGCAGTACGATCTTTCTCTCACCCCATAGTCTTAAATGGGTGCGAGAGAAAGAGTCTTGCATTACAGTCGCAGCATGCTGCGACTGTTTTCTCGTTCCGATTGGGGCAGAGAAAATAATTGCTCATGGGTGCTGGGACATAAGGGTGCTTTACACGCTGCGACAACGCTAACAGTATATCGTCGGGGTCACTGTGTTTGTGACGCACATCCGGCATTGTTAGCGACATCGCAGCGTGTGACAGCTAGTTGCGACGATCAACGATCGCAAAAACGTCAAAAATCGTTGATCGGTGACATGTCTCTCCTTTTCATAATATCGTTGGTGGTGCATGCCGCTGGTTGTTCGTCGTTCCTGCGGCATCACACATCGCTGTGTGTAACACCGCAGGAACGACGAACATCTCCTTACCTGCGTCCACCGGCAATGAGGAAAGAAGGAGGTGGGCGGCATGTTCCGGACGCTTATCTCCGCCCCTCCTCTGCTACTGGGCGGCCGCTTAGTGACGCCGCTTAGTGACGCCGCTGTGACGCCGAATGAACCGCCCCCTTAAAGGAGAGATTGTTCGGTGTCTCCAGCAACGTCGCCAAGCAGGTATGTGCGTGTGACGCTGCCGTAGTGGTATTGGTCGCTACGGCAACGATCACCCCCATGACGAAACAGCGACGTGGGCGGGTGCTATCGCGCACGACATCGCTATCTATTGCTAGCGATGTTGTAGCGTGTAAAGCACCCTATAGACTAATATTGGTCTGAGTGGAATGCGATGTTTTATCGCATTCCACTCGGTCCGATTTTCTTGCCGTGTGGCTTAGCCTTCATCTGCACAAACCCTTGATGAAATAAATGATGTGATACAGCGGGTGTTTCAGGTCTTCTGATGGACGGCCATTTATTCCAGGTCTGCGCCTCTTTGAGTCTGTTACATCACTAATGATGAAGAGACCTGCCGTGTACGAAGACATGCAGATTCACAAATCTTTTATTTTACTTTTTATTACAACTGTAAGATTATTTTGTTTCTCTTATTGATACAATAAGAAAACATAGATTTTTCTTCAATTTTATCTGAAATTTAGCTGATTAAGGCCAGATTCACATGATCGTATTTTCAGTCTGAGTGCTATCCATGAAAAAAATCAGACAGAACTCGGAGCAATGTTATGCAATGATGACCGATTTTTTTTCACTGACAGAATCTGTGAGTGAAAAATAAATGCACCAGGCACGATTTTCGTCAGTAAATTGAATGATACTCATCTATTCAAGTCTATGGGTGAAAATAAAAAAAACAAATGTCACAGTATAGTATAAGATTTTTACAGATACCTCCGTCATCATCCTTGTTGAATTTTCAAATCTCACACGAGCCAACCTAACTGCATAGACGTGAGATTTCAAAATGCGACGAGGATGATGACGGAGGCGTCATCCCGTCAATCAAGAAAGGAGGATGGTGATCAGCGGCGGAAGGGGGGAAGGAGCAGAAAATGAGCCCGCCCATCTGACCAACACAGGTAATTAGCATACCTAACGGCCAAGTTTCATAAAGTTATTTTTGGGGTCTAATTAGGGGAGTCAGGGCCAAGGTGCACCTTCATAGAATGCAGCACAGGAGCTTCAGAAGGTGATTCTATTAGTTTCATAGGGAAAAATCTGGTGACAGGTTCCCTTTAAAAGCTGCTGCTATAAAAAAAACGGGTGGCACACGGACTAATACGGACTACACACAGATGACAAGTGAGAAAAGTTGTCCCACTTTTCTGGATGAAAATCGGAACTATATATTATATTGTCATGTGACCCTACCCTAAAGAAAACCCGTCAACTCCAGAAATCCTTTTTAGGCCTCTTTCACACGTCCGTGTCTCCGGTACGTGTTTGGTCCTCTTCCTCACGTACCGGAGACACGGACACACGTAGACCCATTAAAATCAATGGGTCTGCGCTCACGTGCGTGTTCTGCCATGGACCGTGTGTACATGTGCTCCACATGTCAACATGTCCATTTTTCTCCTGCATCCCGGGTGTCACACGGAACGCAAACGGACCACACGGAGTGTTCCGTGTGATGCGCGCCGGAGAAAACACATGTGTTTGAGAAAAAAAAAAAAAACTTTACTCACCTTCTCCAGCCCTCCTGTCTCTGCCGCTGCTGTCACTTGCTTCCGACCACCGCTCATTGAATATTCTCTTCACTGCAGCCGGAAGCTGCAACAGCGGGAAGTCGGCAGGACCGGAGACCGTAGATCAGCACCACGGACAGCAACACCAGGGACAGTTGAGCAGAAAGTTCCCGTTCTCCGTGTGTTATCACGGATAACACACGGAGAAAACACGTGTGCCAAAAACACAGCTCACTAAGGGCAAAACGCACCTCTGACATGTCCGTGAAAAACGTGCATGGTTTTTCACGGACGTGTGAAAGAGGCCTTACCTGCAGATATAGTGGTAAATAGCATTTATATCAATGTCTGGCAGGCTTACTCTAAGCGCAGCTACAGGGAAAGAAAGAAGTTTTAGGTCATGTGCACACAGTGCTTTTTTTAGTACTTTTGTCACTAAACTGTATGCAGATCCTTATGCCAGCAAAATGAATGAGAATCCTGAAGTTTTATGAACATGTTGCTTTTTTTTTGCCTTGCAGATTTGGTGCAGAAATAAATCTGCAGCATGTCAATTCTTTCAGCGGTTTTCTACCCCAGAATGCATAGAAAATGCATAGACAAAATGCATCATAGCCTTAGGCCTGGTCTACGCTGTGATTTTTACTGTAGCGCTACAATTGATTTGAACTATTAAGTGGCAACTGCCGTAACCTTGTTACATACTACCCAATGTATCGCTTTGGACTGCAGCTGTAGAATCAATCAGTAGCTACAAAAAGTCGCAGTGTAGCTATTTCTCCCTGTAGCCGCTCACTTCCAGCCACTGGGCGATGCAGGAAGCAATTAGTCTGCTTTCACACTTGCGTTCAGTGCAATACGCCGCTATGGAGAATAGCGCAGTCCGTTAACGCACTGCACTATTCTCCAGAGACTTGTATTAACGACGCACTTTAGCAAGTCTGCATTGCATCCGCTGGACGACGCTGAGTCGTTATTTTGATGCAGCGGAGGGAACGCAGCATGTAGCGTTTTTTGGGTCGTTAAAATAACGCACCTTGACGGATTCCGTTAGATTCCGCCAAGGTGTCTAATGATTGTCTATGGTGGCGGATTCCACCACAATGCGCTAAGCGGCCGAATCCGCTGACGTATTCCGTCACGTTCTACTGAGCATGCTCAGCATGTCCAGCAGAATGATCTAAATCGTTTAAAATCACTCCTGGTCTCTCTCTGTCGGTCAGTCTCTCCCTCTCACCCCCTCTCTCATACTCATCGATCACTGGCGCGGCGCTGCACAGCTGTCACACTGCTCTGGCGGCTTCTCCTGCTTTTGAAAATGCAGGCCGCTCATTATTCCATCTCGTATTCCCTGCTTCCCCCGCCTACCTGCGCCTATTAGTGGTTGCAGTCAGACCCGCCCCCAAACTGAGTAACAGCTGACTCACTGCAACCAATCATAGCCGCCGGTGAGCGTGTCTATGTAATGCAGTACAATAAATAAATAATTTTAAAAAAACGGTGTGCGGTCCCCCCAAATTTTGCTACCAGCCAAGATAAAGCCACACGGCTGAAGGCTGGTATTCTCAGGATGGGGAGCCCCACATTATGGGGAGCCCCCCAGCCTAAAAATATCAGCCAGCAGCCGCCCACAATTGCTGCATCCATTAGATGCGGCAGTCCCGGGACTCTACCCAGCTCATCCCGAATTGCTCTGGTGCGGTGGCAGTCGGGGTAATAAGGAGTTAATGGCAGCAGCCCATAGCTGCCACTAAGTCCTAGTTTGATCATGACAGGCGTCTATGAGACAACCCCCCACGATAAACCTGTAAGTGAAAGTAAATAAACACAAACACCCGAAAAAATCCTTTATTTGGAATAAAAGACAAAAAAACACCCTCTTTCACCATTTATTAATCCCCAAATACCCCTCCAGGTCCGGCGTAATCCACACGAGGTACCGCGATGCATCCAGCTCTGCTACATGAAGCTGACAGGAGCGACTGTAGAACACGACCGCTCTTTATCAGCTCCATGCAGCAACTGAAGTGAGCCGCGCGATCAGCTGTGCCGTCATTTAGGTTACCCGCGGCCACCGCTCTCAAATGGAGGACTTCACCTGAGTGACGGCACCGCTGATCGCGCGGCTCACTGCGGTCACTCAGGGGACTTGTGGTCACCTGTCTCTCTCTCTGTCCTCCTGACCGTAAATCTCCTTTCCCGGCGAAACATTAAAAAAAACAAAAAAACCCGCAAAACGTTCTTTCACAGGAATCCGTTACCTTTATTAGAACACTATTTGCAACGCAACGCATCCGTCAAATGCGTCACACAACGCACTGTGATGGATGCCTCACAATGCAAGTGTGAAAGCAGCCTGCGATCAGGACATGCAGCGTCCTGGACGCAGCGGGTCCTCTCCTGCGGGTACGCGAGTGCTGTCCGCAGGAGAATGCCGCTGCCCGTGCCCACAATTGGGAATCGAGCTCCTGCAGACTTTAGCTCTATTCTTCCTGCGGAGAACACTACCGTCTCCGCAGCATCAATTTAACACACTGCAGCTCGGGAAGCCACGCCGCAGGTCACTTTATGCTGTGGACAAAAGAAGCACAGTGGGCATGGGATTTCTATAAATACATCCACTGTGCTTCTATTGTATTACGCAGTATTTTGCACGCAGCAAAAACACACTGCGTCTAAAACGTTGCAAACGCTGTTCATGTGCACTCACTTTTAGGTCGGTTTCAGACATCCATGTTTCAGGTACGTGTGACATCCATTTTTAACAAGGATGCCACATGTACCCATGTTATTCCCTGGAGTTACACACACGTCCGTGTTTTCACATGGACCGTGTGACCCGGAGTGACCCCACATGCACACACGGAGACATGTCTGTTTTTTCTCCGGCATCACGGGTGTCACACAGATTGCATACTGATGTTATCCGTGTGACATCAGTGTGACACGTACCAGAGAAAACACGTGTTTTTGAAATAAAAAGATATTCTATATTCACCTGTATCCAGCGCTGCTGTCTTCGGCTCTGCTGTCTCCTGCTTCTGACCCCCGCTAATTTTGCCCATTGAATATTGACTGCTTCGGACCTGGAAGCAGGAGCATCGCCGGGGACAGCATCACCGATAACAAGTGAGTATCTGTCGCGCCCGGGGCAACCGAGCTGCTCGGATCCGGGTGGTCGGTGGCTCGAGTGATCCCGGACCCGGGTAATGGCGGACGCTTAATAAGATGGCAGGGGCTATTTACAAGGGATTATAAAGTTAATGTTCGTGACGCCACCTGCGGTAGTGCGGCAAGGGAATAGATGCCACCGCTGCTACTTGTGAGGGACTGGGGCTGATGTAATCAGTAGAGATCAGCGATGTTCGAGGTTCGCCAATTTCATGTTCGAGTAATTTTGGGGGGTGTTCGAGTCGTTCGACGAACTCAAACGATTTGCTAAAAGTTCGGCAGTTCAAGTTACGTTCGAGAACGGTTCGATCACCAAAAGTGTGGCTTTTTACAGCTATGTGTGCAGGGAGCCATCGCTGGCAGCCTGGGGTAAGCTGGTAACCAGGGTAAATATCGGGTATCCAAGCAAAGCGCTTTGCTTAGTAGCCCGATGTTTATGCTGGCTACATGTGCAAAAATCCCCGAAAGCCACACAGAAGCACTTCCGTGTGACTTCCGTTGGATGCCGCTGCAGTCTGTGTCCCGCTCCAGCTCCAGCCCCGCGGCTGCCTGCTCAGCAGTGTCTGCAGCTGCCTGCACTGTACGGTGTCCGCAGCTGCCCACACTGCAGTGATAGCAGCCTCGGGGATGACAAGCCCTGCCGTCAGGAGGTTAGTGAAGTTCCTTACCTGCGGTGATGAAGTCCTGCCTTTCCGACGTCAGCGCTGTCACTGTCCTCCATGGCCACCGCTTGTCACATCTCCTCTCGCTGCCGACCCGAGACTGTCACTAGCGGTGACGTCACAGGAACCCGCGATACTTGGTGCTGAAGCTCTGCTATCAGGAGTGCAGCGATCACCGCAGGCAATGTACCTCGCTATCCTCCTGACAGCAGCACTTGTCATGCCCTGCAGTGACCTGGGCTGACCTATTGATGTTAGCTCAGGTCACTGCATTGCTCTCCCAGCCAATATGGAACATTATGTTCTTCATTTACTGGGACATTGACTATGGTATGGATCGTCATGGGACCCCCTTGGATTACACCAGACCTGGATTTGTTTTTCTTTCTAATAAATTGGTGAAAGAGGGAATGTTTTGGGGAGTGTTTTTTCAAATAAAAATGTGTTTGTCGTCTATTTTTCTTTTATTACTAACTGTGTTGGTGATGTCGGGTATCTGATAGACACCTGACATCACGAACCCCAGGGCTTGATGCCAGGTGACATTACACATCTGGTATTAACCCCATATATTACCCCGTTTGCCACCGCACCAGGGCAACGGATGAGCTGGAGTGAAGCACCAGGATTGGCGCATCTAATGGATGCGCCACTTCTGGGGCGGCTGCGGCCTGCTATTGTTAGGCTGGGGAGAGTCCAATAACCTCGGACCTCCCTAGTCTGAGAATATCAGACCCCAGCTGTCCACTTTACCTTGGCTGGTGATCCAATTTTGGGGGGACTACCACGTGTTTTTCTTTTTTTTAATTATTTATTTAATTTAAAATAACAGCGTGGGGTGCCCTCAGTTTTGGATTACCAGCCAAGGTGAAGCTGCCAGCTGTGGTCTGTAGGCTGCAGCCGTCTGCTTTACCCTAGCTGGCTATCAAAAATAGATTGAACCCCACGTCGGTTTTTTTTTTTTATTTATTTTTTTGGCTAAATACAAGGCTAAGCACTCCTTAGTGCCACATGAAAGGTACCAAAGGGTGCAAAATTACAAAATGCAGGAGAGTGGGACATTATGTGTCTTTCTGCCATTATAATGACAGAAAAGACTGATATGAAGTGTACAAGCACAAGAAAATCACCAGAGCGCTCTACGCTGTGAAAAGCAGTAGAAAATGGCACTGGAGTGAACATGTGACCGCCTCAAGTAGGTTGAAGCTATGGATCATGGGTAAATTTATGTATTTTCCCTCCTTCAGTTTTTTTGCAGTACGCAAAAAAATGGAAGGCACACGGATGACAAACGGATGACATACGGATTGTATACGGAACGAAAACGGATGCCACACGGATGCATCCGTGAAAAAAACGGACCGTTTTTTTGCGGACCGCAAAAACGTATCGGTCGTGTGAATGTAGCCTTATTCTGATCTGCCGTTTATAAACAGCAGGCAGAAATAAGTGAATAGCGCCCCCCAGCGTCAGAAAATCTCCGGAGTTTCAGGGGGTAGCTGAGACCCTGGAGATCATGATTCAGGCTGGTTTCTCCGGTCCCCGCTCACGTGATCACCGGTATAAACCGTATACCAATAATCACGTTACAGTAAATGACAGCGCCGGTAAAAAATTATTTATCTCCCATCTGGCATGAACAAACATGTCAGATGGGAGATAAATCTCCTGTCACCAAAGTGCCCCCCCCTGACCCCCTCCCGGAAATCCAAGATGGCCACGCGCACAGCAGCGCGCCGGCCACATTCACCCTACTCCTCTGATTTCTGTCGCATGTGCCATGACACATGCGACAGAAAACTCCTCCCCAGGCCCTGCCAGGTCACCCCCTATTACCCCACCGGTGTTCCCTGGTGTCCCACGGTACCTGTGCAGCGTTGATCCCCCGCGGCCCCCTCCTTCACAATAGACGCTGCCGCATGCACAGAGCGGCTGTCAGCTCAGCTTCCTGTGTTCAGACACAGTGAGTGGCGGTAACCATGCATATGTAAGCTACTGCAATGCCCTGCTCATGAGGTAAGAAACAGTTGATCAGGAGAGCTATACTACATTTCCAAATGGGGGTATTTGATTTTATAGTTGCCCTGCTGAATGAGTACCAAACACGAGAGTCCGTTATTCACCACATGAAAACATGTCTAAATAGCAAGCTCTGTTGTTTAGTATTCATTCAGCTGGATAACTGGACTTAAAGGGGTATTCTATCTCCAAGATCCTATCCCCAATATATAGTAGGTGGAATAGCAATAATATCAGCAAATACCAATATTTGGAAATGTAGAATAGTTCTCCTGATTAGGCATGCCCTTACCTCATGAGCAGGGCATTGCAGCTTTGGTAGCAACAGTTACGACATGGACTCTGCTGTTGTGGACCCTGGGAGAGTGGGTGCAGATTCATTGCACCCACACTCCTCACATGGAGGGTCTGCACCCCTAGAAAATGGGGGATACGTTCCCCGAGCGTGTCTCCCCATATTCTAGACGGTCCAGAATTGTCGTGGGACCCGCTTATTTTTTTTCCTTACAATAAATTGGTGAAAGAGGGAATGTTTTGGGGAGTGTTTTTTCAAATACATTTTTTTTGTCTATTTTTTTGTTAGTACTGACAGTTTGTGATGTCGGGTATCTGATAGACGCCATGACATCACAAACCGCTGGGCTTGATATCAGGTGACCTTACAGCTAGTATCAACCCCATTTATTACCCCGTTTGCCACTGCACCAGGGCACGGGATGAGCTGGGGTGAAGCACCAGGATTGGCGCATCTAGTGGATGCGCCACTTCTGGGGCGCCTGTGGCCTGCTATTTTTAGTCTATGAAGGGCCAATAACTATGGACCTTCCCACCCTTAGAATACCAGACCACAGCTGTCTGCTTTACCTTGGCTGGTGATCCAATTTGGGGGGACCCTACTATTTTTTTGAAATTATTATTATATATAAAATAATTATAAAAAAAGAGCCTGGGGTGACTTCCACATTGGATCACCAACCACGGTAAAGCTGCCAGCTGTGGTTTTCAGGCTACAGCCGTCTGCTTTACCCTAGCTGGCTATCAAAAATGGGGGGACTCCACGTCATTTTTTTTTAAACTATTTTTTGAAATAAAAAAAATTAATGGGCTTCCCTGTATTTTGATTGCCAGCCAAGGTAACGCCAGGCAGATGGGGGTGGCAACCCGTAGCTGTCTGCTTTATCTGCCCTGAGAATCAAAAATACAGCGGAGCGCTACGTCATTTTTTTTAATGATTTATTTTTACAGTACTGTGATGTCAGGCAATCAAAATACAGGGAAGCCCAATTTTTTTTAGTTATTTAAATAAATGATTAAAAGAATATATGGGCTCCCGCTGCATTTTTTGTATTGCTAACTAAGGGTAATCCAAGCAGCTACTGGCTGCTAACCCCCACTGCTTGGTGTTACCTTCACTGGAAATGGAAAATCCAGGGAAGCATTTTTTTTTGTTGCCAAAAACTAAGAAAAAAAAAATGACGTGAGCTTCGCCATATTTTTGTATGCTAGCCAGGTACAGCAGGCAGGTACGGGCCTGCCCCCAACCCCCAGCTGCCTATTTGTACCCGGCTGGGAACTAAAAATATAGGGAAGCCCTTTTTTAATTATTGCATGAATTTCATGAAATAATTAAAAAAAAAGACCGACGTGTGCTTTGCCCAATTTTTGTGTCCAGCCAGGTACAAATAGGCAGCTGTGGATTGGAATCCACAGCACAGGTTGGCCCAAGCTTTTTGAGCCCCTCTGCTGTGAATTGCAGTCCGCAGCCGCCCCAGAAAAGAAAATGGCGCTGTATCCAACTCTTCCAGCAGCCGCGATGCCGGGTGGCTTGCTGGGTAATAATGAGTTAATACTAGCTTTGTTTTAATAGCTAGTATTAAGCCAGAGATTCTTAATGTCAGGCAAGTTTGACTCGGCCATTAAGAATCTCCAATAAAGGGTTAAAAAAAAAGACACCACCCAGAGAAAAAAAACTTTAATAGAAATAAATACACAGACACACTTATAGACTTCATGTTTATTACACCCTCTCATCCCTCCACAATCCATGGTCTTCTGTCTTCTTTCTCCTTCAACCCATGCAGCTCTGCTACATCAGACAGCACTGCATGGGAGGAAGACGCTGCTGCTCCCGTGCAGTCTATTCACTCAGTGAGTGAGCAGAAGCTGCGTGCTTTAAGCGGTGACATCACCGCTGACAGGTGGGTTACCATAGCAACGGTGCTCCGATCACGTGATTCCCGGTGCTGCTATTTACCGGCTGTGACAGCTAGTCCCTGCATGGTGGCTGACTCTGTAAAGAGCGCCCACATGCAGGAACGGGGAGTCGACCATGTGCCAGAGCATTTCGTTGGTACACGGACATGCTTGAACGATTCACCGCATACCGGAGAGATGCACTGACAGGACCTAGCAACGACGTCTAGCCATGTGACCAGTCTGTAGCCAATGAGATAATAGACACGTCACTGGTCACATGCTATTTTGACGTCACGATAGGTCCTATCATCAATGCTGGTTACCGGGAGGACGCAGCGATTATCGGAAGGAAAAGAGGCGGGAGACAGAGTGCAGGATGCGTCGCGGGGACCTGTAAGTGTTATGGCAATGTTTATTAACTGTATGTGTATATGTATAATGTGTTTTTATGTGTTTGTTTTTGCCTCCCCTTGTTTTCAATGGGGTTCGAGTGGTTCGACGAACGGTTCGTCGAACGGAGCTGCCGTTTGGCGACCCGAACCGAACTCGAACGCTAGGGGGGTGGCTCATCTCTAGTAATCAGAAGAGTGTGTTAACCCCCTCCGCAGGTAGGGTAAACCCCAGTGTCCTCTAGGTGCTGGATGAGGTGCAGGCTGAAAGGAATTCAAACAGGCAAAGTTCGAGTGAAACAGGGAGTCTTTACTGATGATTTACTCACAGGTTACACTCCCCTGGTGCTGGGGACAGATTCCTGGTTCCCTTTGTCCCGACTCTGTCTGTAGCCTGGCTATGGCCCCCTCTGTGCACTTCTTTTGTGGCGTGGCTCCCTCCTTGCTTGGAACACTTAAAGGGCCACTTAAGGGGGGGTGAGGACTCTGAGGAGCGCTGAAAGTTTCCTCACCATGCAGATTCTGGCAGAAGGCTTGAAGCTTTCCTACTTCTCCCCTCATGTTCTGCACCTGGTTGTGTGCACAGATCTGTCCGAGTCTCTTGCAGACCCCGCAGCCAGCTGCTTCTCCCCTGGGCATCGTGTGATCGATCCTCAGGCCTCGCACCCAGACCTGATACCCAGCTGGGTGTCCTCCACCCTCCTTCTCCTCACTCCGTCTGGACTCCTCTCTTCCACCCATTACAACACAACTCCTCCCCCCCCTCAGGATCTAACTACAGGAGGGTTGGATTTACACCTCCTAGGCAACCTCTACTTCCTGGGCAGGCTTTACACCATAAGACGGCCAACCCTCTGATTCTGCCCTCTAATGGTCCCGGGTGGTGTTGTCTGAGTGTTTTAGGTGTGTGCGGGTTTAGCCAGAGCTAGAACTTCAAAAACAAGGTTGCAGATCTTAGTAGCATGACCGCAGGGGCGCTACATATCCATCAAGCAGTGTGTGTGCAGTGACTCCAGGAGGTCATCCGAGTTCTCAATGTAGCACGAGTGTCATGAGGGTGTCATCAGGAAGTCATCAGAATTCATTGGGAACTTCAATGACCTCCTGGACATCACTGCACACACACTGCTTTCTGGATACTCACCTGTCCCCGGCGATGCTGTCCCCGGCGATGCTCCTGCTTCCAGGTCTGAGGTGCAAAATTAGCGGGAGTCAGAAGCAGGAGGCAGCAAAGCCGAAGACAGTAGTGCTGGATACAGGTGAATATAGAAAATATTTTTATTTCAAAGACACGTTTTCTCCGGTACATGTCACACGTATGCAAACACACATGTCACACGTGTGACACACGTATGACACACGTATGACCATATCAATGCATGTGGCTTGTACCTGATTAAACATGGACATCTGAAACCGGCCTTACAGTCACTACTCACTACACAGTAAGTTTACTATAATAACTCCTCAGCATGATGGTTGATAGCCTGCTCTGCACGCAGATGTGGCACCCCTGAGGCTTCAGGCCCACAGGGTACTGCACCTCCATTAGGGTGTGGTACTTATTCTGGGTCCAAGGAAGGTCAGTGCCAGTTTCCACTTACACTAACAAGGCGAGAACAGCTTCAGACACAGTAGAGTGGACGTGCCGCGAGCAGCTCTGTGAGCCAAGCCATTCAACATGGTTGCTGGGGAGAAGCAGGCGGCTACTTCCAAAGCACCGGCGCTGTCAGGATACAGAATCCTAGAGCAGATATACTTCACATTATCTACCAACTCTGCAAGGGTCGCGGGGAATGGCTAGAATAGTCAACGGACCCATCCCACCGAGTCTGCAGCCAAATAGCATATAGGATCCAGGGCTGAGGTCCTTGACCGGCCCCACACCGAAACTGCGATATCAGCATCTAGAACGGGACACTTTACTGACACCGGAATCTCCAAGTGCTTCACGTCACGGGGATCCGATACTTAGCGCACCAAAGCAGGAAGGGCCCATAGACTGACACACAGCGGATCTGACCTTCCATGGATTCGGGATCGGCTGGAGCCCATCGTGGCAGAGACCGGTACTCTGGGGCAGTGCCTGAACAACTTGTGAGTAAAAGACCTGGAACCGCAGCCCCTGTCTCTGCCTCTTCTTTACCGGCGGCGTCGCCCAGCGCTGCCGCACCATCGGGGACTACCACCACCTCCGTCCGTCCTCCATCATCCTCCCCGGGGTAATCCCGCTCCACCTGTGGGGAGCGACATCATCCTGGCTGCAACCCTCACCATCAGCCCCGGAGAGTAGCACCCGCAGTGGCGGCCCATCCCTTGCTGCAGACCACAGGTGGTGTCACGATCATAAAAGATTTTCCTAAACCGTCACTACCACCCCCATCCTCCATCCTGCCTCCCGTACACCGCCATCCTTCCCCTCCTGTACGTCTCGGGGTCACGAAACCAGGTCAGGCCAGCCCGTGACGACACAGAGGATCTGCACCCCCAGCCCAGCGATGGACGTGTCGGGTGAAAACCCCTCGACCCTGGGGTGTTACACAGACGCTGCACATGAACACTACAGAACAGACTGTCACAGGAAAAATAAAAGTGCTCTCAGGCTATAGTGACTGTAAGAACAGGTGCACACGGCTGTATTTGCGGTCCGAGTGCGCTGCGACAAAACATAGGATCACGTTTGGACAAATGTTAGTCTATCAGGCCAAGCAGATGTCAGATATTTTCCTCGGATCGCACTCGGCTATGCAAGTCACTTAGTGCATTGAAATCATCAGACACCTGAATACAGTCTGATTTTCCGTGTTCTCCATCTTCTCCTCGGTGTGCTCTGAGAATCGAATTAGACTATACTGATGCTCTGATCAAACTCGGATCATTGTCATTAGCATAATCAACCCGATTCTCGTGGATGAGAGACTCTACAGTCCTGTGACCCTAAAAGCCGCTTTACACGCTGCAACATCGCTAAAGCGGTGTCACTGGGGTCACGGAATTCGTGACGTACAATCGGCCACGTTAGCTATGTCGTTACGTGTGACACTTACGTGCGATCGAATATCGTCGCAAACACGTGCAAAATCGCTAATCGTTGACATGCTCCCCTATTCCCAATTATCGTTGCTGCTGCAGATACGATGTTGTTCCTTTTTCCTGTGGCAGCACACATCGCTACCTGTGACACCGCAGGAACGAGGAACCTCACCTTACCTGCGGCCGCCGGCAATGAGGAAGGAAGGAGGTGGGCAGGATGGTCGTCCTGCTCATCTTCGCCCCTCCGCTTAGATTGGGTGGCCGCTTAGTGACGTTACTGTGACGCCGCACGGACCACCCTCTTAGAAAGGAGGCGGTTCGCCGGTCACAGCAACGTCGCTGGTAAGTATGTGTGACGGGTCCGCGCGATTTTGTGCACCACGGGCAGCGATTTGCCCGTGACCTACAAACGATGGGGGCAGGTACGCACGCTAGTGTCGAGGGCGTAGGAGGGGACGCTGCGCTCTCCCACTGCTCGGGTCCGGCTGCCGCTGCTGCTGCGGCCGCTGCTGCTGCTCGGTAGTGGCTCGAGCGGTGGCCCGGATCCCGGGGACTCGAGCGGCGCTCCTCGCCCGTGAGTGAAAAGAGGGTGATTAGTTGTGGGGGTTTTGATTATGGATATTGTCCGTGACGCCACCCACGGTTGTGGTGATAATGGTGACACCACCGCTGCTCTGGACGGGGATCTCGGGAGCGGTGACAGGGAGCAGCTTGGTTGTTATTTCTCCCCTCCGTGGGTAGGGGGTTGGTTGTCCCGGGGCCCGGTGATGGGGTAGGGATGGATGGCAGGCAGGCCACGGGGCCTGGTGAGGTGCAGGGTTGCGGGGGCAGCGCTGTGCCGCACGGCACGGTGGTACTCACTCAGCCTGAGACGATGACACAGTTCTCGGTAAAACACACGGCTGGATGGACGGGTCCCACAGGCGGCTGCGGTGTTTTTCCCCTGACTCCAGGTTGGTAATGTAAGTCCTCTCTTTCACCTCTGAGCACGCTCCTCCTGCAATCCGGTTTCCAGCTGGCTCTCCGATTCAGTACCGGTGGGCCACCGCCCAGCCCCAGCTACCTACGGTTCCACCAACTGTCTTCCCGGCTCTCGCAGACGGCCACTCCCGTCTGCCTCACTCTCTGCACGGGGGCCTTTGGCTCAAACCTAGGCCCCTGTCTGCTTCTGTCTCCCTGCAGACCTTCTCTCTCCTCCTCTCCCTGGACTTGACTGGGCTTGTTTCTTGCCTCAGGCCAGCTAAACTCCTGGGTGGGCGTCTCCATCTCCTGACTCCGCCCACCTGGTGTGTCTGTCTGAGCCCGAGGAAGGTCTCACTGGAGATGTCTGCTGTGAACTGCTGGGGGTGGGGGTGTGTGTGTGTTGTTACCTGTGGCCCCTGGCTTGTCCAGGGCGCCACACTAGCGATCTCGCTAGAGAGATCGCAGCGTGTAAAGCGACCTTAAGGCTGCATTCCTACAATGAGTATTTGGGGCATTTTTGATGTTGCAGAATTTCTGCACCTATTACATGTGTTTTTACAACGTTTTTGACGCTGTGGTGTTTGTCTCTTTTTTGTATGTCATGTTCTAGATTAAGCTGCTTCGTTTTTAATACTTTCTGATATTTGTCTTTGAAAAAATTGTCTTGATACTGTGATATGTGGATTACATGCCTCTTTAGTGTGTATATGCAGCGGAAACACACTAAAAATGCACATTCGTTTTTATCTGTGGATATTCCACATCTAATGCAATTTTGTAGGTAAAATCTGCATAAAACTTACAGTGGGTACGGAAAGTATTCAGACCCCTTTACATTTTATACTCTTAGGGGCACTTTGCACACTACGACATCACAAACCGATGCTTGCGATGCCGAGAACGATAGTCCCCGCCCCCGTCGCAGCTGCGATATCATGGTGATTGTTGGCGTAGCGAACATTATCGCTACGCCAGCTTCCCATGCACTCACCTGCACTGCGACATCGTGCTGGCCAGCGACCCGCCTCTTTATTAAGGGGTCGGGTCGTGCGGCGTCATAGTGACGTTACACGACAGGTGGCCAATAGAATCGGAGGGGTGGAGATGAGCGGGATGTAAACATCCCGCCCACCTCCTTCCTTCCGCATAGCTGGCGTGAGCCGCAGGACGCAGGTAGGAGATGTTCCTCGCTCCTGCGGCTTCACACACAGCGATGTGTGCTGCCGCAGGAACGAGGAACAACATCGTAACATCGGTCATTTCCAAGCTATGGAAATGACCAACGCTACACCGATGATACGATTACGGCGATTTTGCGCTCGTTAATCGTATCAAAAAGGCTTTACACACTACGATATTGCGTGCGATGCCGGATGTGCGTCACTTTCAATTTGACCCCACCGACATCGCACCTGCGATGTCGTAGTGTGCAAAGTGCCCCTTAGTTTCATTGCAGCCATTTGGTAAATTCAAAAAAGTTAATTTTTTTCTCATTAATGTACACTCTGCACACCATCTTGACGGAAGAAAAATAGAAATGTAGAAACTTTTGCTAATCTATTAAACAAGAAAAACTGAACTATCACATGGTCATAGGTGTTCAGACCCTTTGCTCAGACACTCATATTTAAGTTACATGCCCATTTCCTTGTGATCCTCCTTGAGATGGTTCTACTCCTTAATTGAAGTCCAGCTGTGTTTAATTAAACAGACAGGACTTGATAGAATTATATTTAGAAAAACGGGGGACAGGAATCACTATCAAACCCCACCCCAGCTATCAGCTGCTGCAGCTGCTGTCACTCAAAAAGCTGCTCATTTTACAAACTTTACTTGCTTGTGTTTCAAAACCTATAC
Organism: Anomaloglossus baeobatrachus; assembly: GCF_048569485.1. Classification (NCBI taxonomy): domain Eukaryota; kingdom Metazoa; phylum Chordata; class Amphibia; order Anura; family Aromobatidae; genus Anomaloglossus; species Anomaloglossus baeobatrachus. The sequence continues at coordinate 482,931,961 of NC_134356.1, read as the reverse complement.
ATCCAATCTGACAACTAAAGGTATGCAAAAAATCAACATGATAGTACAAGTATAGTGTGACGCCCTGGCCTATCACGTCGTCACAGGGCATTGTGCCAACAGCGGAGCCAATCAAAATCCTAGGAACACTTTGCACTGTACTCACCAAACACACCATTGGGGGGCATGAAGGGAATAGGGCCGCCCACATGGGGGGTTGGTAGGGGAGAGTGAGAAAGTGTGGAAAAGTGAAGTGGTAGTGGAAGGAGAAGGAAGTGACTCTCGTGAGGAGAGGTCACAGGTGGAGTAGGGCTCCTGAGTACTAGGTGGCAGACGTTGGTCTGGGCCTGATAGGAGCTGGAACCCCGGTCACAGGGGATAGTGTCAGGGGGCACAGACTGCCAAGGAGGGCGGCCGGCAGCCTTGAGTTATCACCGGGCAGGGGCCAGGGCACGACGGGGTACGTGAACCCTAGGCCAGGAAGTAGCTTCATGCGCCCTGGTAATTTACCCGACGGGGGTGAAGACTTCAAGTGTCATCCCCAACCCGCTCCAAAATCAGTGTACTAGCGCACCGATGGAATAGGACTTTCCCAATACAGTCCAAAGAAATCCTACGCATGAACTCTGAGAGCAAGCTCATTCCATTAGCCACACGGGTGAGCGGGACCCGAAAAGTTTCAGACTTGAGGATCCAAAGAAGAAAACAGGTGCCCAGGAAAGGGTCACAGACTAACCGCAACACCAAGGACACGGACCCAAGTGTGCTCCCTCCCAGCTGCAGTGGTGCTCAGAACTCTGGTTTACAAGCTGTCGGTGTGGTTATTTCTGGACTGAGTGAGTACACTGAAAAACCCTTCTACTACCCCCAACGACACCCCTACATCACCATCACCGGGCTCCCGGGGCAGAAACCCTCTACCCACTGAGGGGTTAAAACACCTTGCTGCCATACCACCGCCACCGGGCGTCCCCAACAGCAGTGGTGGTACCCTAACTTACCACGCAACCATGGGTGGCGTCACGAACTTTCCTAATCCCGTGTATATATTCCCCCACTCGTTTTTTAAATGGAGTGTCCACGCGGACCCCCCCATGTCCGGAGACACCTTCGGATCCGAACGGCTCGGCTGCTGCTATGGGGGCGGTACAATGGCACTGGCTTTAAGCTTTTTCTATAGGAAAATCCTGGTGATTGGTGCACTTTAAAAACATATCATGGGATTGATAAATGTATGATAACTGGTGATCCGGGGGCTGAAACTCTGCACTGATCACATGAACGGTGGTCCCGTTTGAAGTAAACAACAGTGAGCATGTGCAACTGCTTGTAATGCTGGTGGATGTGGACACACTGCGTCACTGGCCGGATTTACCCTGGATGGGAGTAACTAAGTGTCTACCTGGTCTTCACTAGAGCCTCTGATGGTGAAGATAAGCTGGATCACAAGTATTCACCTGAACCTGCAGCAGCTGACGATGGGTCAAGACAGGCGTACGAGGTACGGAGGGCACAGGCAAAGGCATAGTATAGCAATCCAAGATCAGGCAGGCAGCATAGGTTCAGGAAATGTGGCAGAGCTCAGGAGAGGAGACATCAGGAGAAATAGAAGGCAAGCCGGGTCAGTATCAGGAGAAGCAGAGCAGAAAACAGCCAGAAAGAACCCAAGTCTAAGGCCAATATCACACTTGCAAGTGCCTCGCGTGTATCTCGCGCGAGTCTTGTGTTGCATCACCCGCCACGGACTCATACTCTCCTCACAGGAGCGTCTTAGCTGCACAGAGATACATGCAATCGATCCGCTCCTGTGAGGAGAGTGTGAGTCCGTGCCGGGTGATGCTGCGCGAGACTCGCACGAGATACACACGAGGTACTTGCAAGTGTGACACCGGCCTTAGTGAGATTAAGCCTATAATCAGGCAAGGTATGGAAGGAGTAACTGTGTAATATAGCACCTGCTGGCACTCGCAGGAGACAGCTGATTAACCCCCTCACCCCGGCCGATATTCCGTTTTTTTTTCCCACTCCCCCTAATTCCAAGAGCCATAACGTTTTTATTTTTCAGTCAATCTGGTCATCTGAGGGCTTGCTTTTTGCAGAACTAGTTGTACTTTTAAATGAAACCATAAGTTTTACCATATAGTGTATTGGAAAATGGTAAATAAAAATTACAAATGTGGAAATATTGCAAAAAAGTGCGATTGCGCTATAGTTTTTGAGATATTTTATTCACTGTGTTCACTATATGGTAAAACTGAAGTGTTGGTGTATTGCCTCAGGTCAGTGCGAGGCCATAGACACCAAACATGTATAGGTTTACTTTTATCTACGGGGTTAAAAAAAAATCAGAAGTGTGTCCAAAAAAAGTGCCGCACATTTTGCGCCATATTCCGTGACCCGTAGAGTTGTCATTTTTTTTTGTCATCTATGGCTCAGTGATGGCTTATTTTTTGCATCTTGAGCTGACGTTTTTAACTGTACCATTTTTGCACAGATGCTATGCTTTGATCGTCTGTTATTGCATTTTGTGTAAAATTTGCGGCAAGCAAAAAAACGTAATTTTGGCGTTTGGAATTTTTTGCTGCTACGCCATGTACCAATCAGATTAATAGATTTTATATTTTGATAGATCGGGTATTTCTGAACACAGCAATACCAAATGTGTGTATATGTTTTATTTGTTTAACCCTTTAATTTTCAATGGAGCAAAAGGAGGGTGATTTGAACTTTCAGGATTTTTTTTTTTGTTTTTTAATTTTTCAAAACTTTTTTTTACTTTTTTATTTTACTGTCCCCCTAGGGGGCTATAAGGATCAGCTGTCTGATCACTCATTCTTTTCTCCTAATCAGAGCAGTACTGCTCAGATCAGGAGCAATGCTCATCTTTTGTAACGTGCAATACTCGGCTGCTTGTTACAGGACCTGAGTCATGTGAGCTACAGGAGTCATCACATGACCCTATGCTACCATGATAACCATCGGATCCATGTGATCCCATCACGTGACTTCTGGTGGTGGGTGGTGAGTAAACCTTTACTGCGATCGCCATTAAAATGACGTTGTCACATTTTGACAGCGCCATTTAAATGGTTAACAGGTACGGGTGGATAGCGATTCCACTCGTGCCTGCAAGGCACACATGTCAGCTGTACAAATCAGTTGACATGTGTGCGGATCTCCGCCGACAGCCCGCAGCAGCCGGTTGGAATTAACACTATGACCGCTAGGACGTAACCTTACTACCCGCAGTCATTAAGGGGTTAAGGGTATATGTTCACACTGAATATTTGGTGCAGATATTTTCTACACCCCAAACTGCATCTTCTGGCAGAAAAAACGCACCAAAAATGAGGTGCTTTTGCTGTGTTTTGCTGCATTTTTTGCCAAGCATTTTTCATAATGAAGTAAATGGGTTGAAGGGCTGAAAAGCAGGGAAAAAACGCACCAAGAATTGACCAAATTTGCAAGGAAAAAAAAAAGCAAACTGCCCACAGTAGTTCAGAATTCTTATTGATTTTGCTAGCATAAGGATAGACATGCGTTTTTGTGACAGAACTGCACCAAAAAATACATAACAAATGCAGCGTGAACACACAGCCAAAACACTTGCAGAGTCTGGCCATGTCCCACTACAACCATACATAAGACCCGCAACACACATCCGTTTTTTTTTGTACATGTGCGGTACGTATTTGCACGTACCGGAGACATGTAGACATGGAGACCCATGTTATTTAATGGTAGATGGCACACACGTAAAATCACACGGAACGTGTGTCCGTGTGGTAAGTACGTGCGTGCGCTTTTCTACCCGGACGACATGTCCGTTTTTGGCTGGCAGCACGCAGGCACGGACCCGCTTTAGTCTATGGGTCCGTGCCTGCACGGACCGCACACGGAGTTCAGCACGTATCGTCCGTGTCCGTTTTTCATCACAAAATCTGAAACACTTGTTTCCAATCTATCAGATCAATTAAATGCAAACAACAACACCAGGATCTCATGGTGAATGATTAAAATCGTTAATTGGGTAAGAATGCGGGCCTTTAAAAACGGACAGCACACGGACATCACACGTACGTTTTTTATGTCAATATGGACATTCCACACGCACACACGGCTCACATACGCCATCACACGGATGCCATACGTACCGGAGAAACGCCCCTAAAAAACAGAACACGGACCCGAAAAACGGACCGTAAGACACGTACGTGTTTTTTTTGCGTAAGTGTGTTTTAGGCCTAAGAGGATGGAGCAGAGCAGGATCTGTTCCAAGGAGCAGCTCGAGAGATGATCTGACGCTGGGAGGAGCAGAGCGGTGCCCGCAGTCAGTTGGGCGGTGCTTATCAGACGCACAAGTCACAGACACAACACTGCTGTTTAGGTAACCCTCTATAGGAGTTGTGGTCACATGCTCGCTATAAATAACATAGGATCTTTGGACCTCTTGTTCTTGAGAATCAATAGGGGTCTCAGTGGCTGGACCCCCAATGATCATATAATTTTTAGCTATTCTGTAGATAGATGATAACTTTAACTTAAGAAAGAACTTATGAGTATATTGCTGGCATAGGTACTTAATGACTTTTTTTTTAACATAATTTGGAGACTAATTAATTTTCTTCAATAGGAATACTGATTGGAAGCAAAGAAAACGTCTGCCCCTTAATCACTATGTTATTACCTCCACGTCTGAACACTTCTAAAAATTATTTATATGCAAATATGTAAATCAGTTCTTTTAAATTACACAATTGTAACCCTTGCAGTCCAGGTTTAGTGTGCTTTTATTTCCTCAGTGCTGTATTAGGAATACATCAGCCATCAGGCATACGCATTGATCTTTGACCTCATTTGCTGAAGAGAAAGCATTTAATATGTGCTGCTTTCTATACAATAGTCTTTCCCAGAGCCTCGATGAAATCATACTGGTGGTTACTAGGTGCTTTGATAATGGCAATGCTTTCTGAGAAACCATGACTTGTAAGTAAGAATCAACTTATTTATATTCAGTATACAGTTAGGTCCAGAAATATTTGGACAGTGACACAAGTTTTGTTATTTTAGCTGTTTACAAAAACATGTTCAGAAATACAATTATATATATAATATGGGCTGAAAGTGCACACTCCCAGCTGCAATATGACAGTTTTCACATCCAAATCGGAGAAAGGGTTTAGGAATCATAGCTCTGTAATGCATAGCCTCTTCTTTTTCAAGGGACCAAAAGTAATTGGACAAGGGACTCTAAAGCCCGCTACACACGCTTCAATATATCTCACAATCCGTCGTTGGGGTCAAGTTGTAAGTGACGCACATCCGGCATCGTTTGTGAGGTATCTGCGTGTGACATCTACTTGCGATCAGGATTGAACGCAAAACCGTTGATCACAAACACATCGTATCATTCTCTAGAATTGAGCGTTTTGTTGCACGAACCTAGTCAATTGTAACGTGTGACATCCCTCATACGATTTTGGTGTCTGATGCTATGTGTGCAGGTGTGCGCTCTGCACCGCAGCTTAAAAAAGGTCTGCTTCAGAGCGCAGCTAAAAAGCTGCGTTCTGAAGCGCCTCACAATGTCTGTCATTCACTAATCTCTGTCAGTCGGTCACTATCTCTGTCCCTCACTCTCTGTCCATGTCAGTCTATCCCCCTCTCTCATATACTCACCGATCCCCGATCCCCGGCACTGCACGGCGTTCACACTGCTCCGGCGGCTTTTACTGTTTTGAAAAAGCCGGCCGCCCATTAAACAATCTCGTATTCCCTGCTTTCCCCGCCCACCGGCACCTATGATTGGTTACAGTGAGACACGCCCCCACTCTGAGTGACAGGTGTCACACTGCACCCAATCACAGCAGCCGGTGGGCGGGTCTATACTGTGTAGTGAAATAAATAATTAAATAATTAAAAAAAACGGCGTGCGGTTCCCCCCAATGTTAAAACCAGCCAGATAAAGCCATACGGCTGAAGGCTGGTATTCTCAGGATGGGGAGCTCCACGTTATGGGGAGCCCCCCAGCCTAACAATATCAGCCAACAGCCGCCCAGAATTGCCGCATACATTATATGCGACAGTTCTGGGACTGTACCCGGCTCTTCCCGATTTACCCTGGTGCGTTGGCAAATCGGGGTAATAAGGAGTTATTGGCAGCCCATAGCTGACAATAAGTCCTAGATTAATCATGTCAGGCGTCTATGAGACACCCTCCATGATTAATCTGTAAATTACAGTAAATAAACACACACACCCGAAAAAATCCTTTATTAGAAATAAAAAACACAAACATATACCCTGGTTAACCACTTTAATCAGCCCCAAAAAGCCCTCCATGTCCGGCGTAATCCAGGATGCTCCAGCGTCGCTTCCAGCGCTGCTGCATGGAGGTGACCGGAGCTGCAGAAGACACCGCCACTCCGGTCACCTTCACGCAGGTAATGAAGACAGCCGCGCGATCAGCTGCTGTCACTGAGGTTACCCGCTGTCACTGGATCCAGCGGTGGCCGCGGGTAACCTCAGTGACAGCTCAGCTGATCGCGCTACTCACCGCAGCTCCTATCACCTCCACGCAGCAACTGAGGTGAGTTGCGCAATCACCTGAGCTGTCACTGAGGTTACCCGCGGCCACCGCTGGATCCAGTGACAGCGGGTAACCTCAGTGACAGCAGCTGATCGCGCGGCTGTTTTCATTACCTGCGTGGAGGTGACCGGAGCGGCTGTGTCTGCTGCAGCTCCGGTCACCTCCATGCAGCAGCGCTGGAAGCGACGCTGGAGCATCCTGGATTACGCCGGACATGGAGGGCTTTTTGGGGCTGATTAAAGTGGTTAACCAGGGTATATGTTTGTGTTTTTTATTTCTAATAAAGGATTTTTTCGGGTGTGTGTGTTTATTTACTGTAATTTACAGATTAATCATGGAGGGTGTCTCATAGACGCCTGACATGATTAATCTAGGACTTATTGTCAGCTATGGGCTGCCAATAACTCCTTATTACCCCGATTTGCCAACGCACCAGGGTAAATCGGGAAGAGCCGGGTACAGTCCCAGAACTGTCGCATATAATGTATGCGGCAATTCTGGGCGGCTGTTGGCTGATATTGTTAGGCTGGGGGGCTCCCCATAACGTGGAGCTCCCCATCCTGAGAATACCAACCTTCAGCCGTATGGCTTTATCTGGCTGGTTTTAAAATTGGGGGGAACCGCACGCCGTTTTTTTTAATTATTTAATTATTTATTTCACTACACAGTATAGACCCGCCCACCGGCTGCTGTGATTGGGTGCAGTGTGACACCTGTCACTCAGAGTGGGGGCGTGTCTCACTAACCAATCATAGGCGCCGGTGGCCGGGGAAAGCAGGGAATACGAAATTGTTTAATGGGCGGCCGGCTTTTTCAAAACAGTAAAAGCCGCCAGAGCAGTGTGAACGCCGTGCAGTGATGGGGATCGGTGAGTATGAGAGAGGGCTGCTAACTTCAGTAACTTAGGAGATTAGCGGTCACCGGTGAGTCCTTCACTGGTGACCGCTAATCAGGGCGCGACACAGACAGAGCCGCAGCATGACAATGAAGTCGGGTGAAGTTCACCCGAGTTCATTCTGACAGTGCGGCTCTGTCTGTGTCTGCTGTCATCTGCCATTCAGCTCTGCTATATGGCTGTCTGTGTCTGCTGTTAGCGGCCATGTAGCAGAGCTGAATGGCAGATGACATAGTAAAAACACATCCCTACACATTACACACGCTTGGCAAGTCAATAAATAAAAAAAAAAAAAAGGTGCCCAATGCATACGTCACAGAGCACATGATCTAAAGGATCGCACACAAAATTGACCAATTTAACATAGACTACTAACGCTCGTGTGACAGCAAATGAACGACCAACGTGCAATCGCATAAGATCCCGTATGCAACCTGGGCGTGTCACATCGCAAATGCGATTGTACAACTAATTGCAACGTGTAAAGTGGGCTTAAGGGCTGCAATTAACTCTGAAGGCGTCTCCCTCGTTAACCTGTAATCAATGAAGTAGTTAAAAGGTCTGGGGTTGATTACAGGTGTGTGGTTTTGCATTTGGAAGCTGTTGCTGTGACCAGACAACATGCGGTCTAAGGAACTCTCAATTGAGGTGAAGCAGAACATCCTGAGGCTGAAAAAAAAGAAAAAATCCATTAGAGAGATAGCAGACATGCTTGGGGTAGCAAAATCAACAGTCGGGTACATTCTGAGAAAAAAGGAATTGACTGGTGAGCTTGGGAACTCAAAAAGGCCTGGGCGTCCACGGATGACAACAGTGGTGGATGATCGCCGCATACTTTCTTTGGTGAAGAAGAACCCGTTCACAACATCAACTGAAGTCCAGAACACTCTCAGTGAAGTAGGTGTATCTGTCTCTAAGTCAACAGTAAAGAGAAGACTCCATGAAAGTAAATACAAAGGGTTCACATCTAGATGTAAACCATTCATCAATTCCAAAAATAGACAGGCCAGAGTTAAATTTGCTGAAAAACACCTCATGAAGCCAGCTCAGTTCTGGAAAAGTATTCTATGGACAGATGAGACAAAGATCAACCTGTACCAGAATGATGGGAAGAAAAAAGTTTGGAGAAGAAAGGGAACGGCACATGATCCAAGGCACACCACATCCTCTGTAAAACATGGTGGAGGCAACGTGATGGAATGGGCATGCATGGCTTTCAATGGCACTGGGTCACTTGTGTTTATTGATGACATAACAGCAGACAAGAGTAGCCGGATGAATTCTGAAGTGTACCGGGATATACTTTCAGCCCAGATTCAGCCAAATGCCGCAAAGTTGATCAGACGGGTCTTCATAGTACAGATGGACAATGACCCCAAGCATACAGCCAAAGCTACCCAGGAGTTCATGAGTGCGAAAAAGTGGAACATTCTGCAATGGCCAAGTCAATCAAAGGATCTTAACCCAATTGAGCATGCATTTCACTTGCTCAAATCCAGACTTAAGACGTAAAGACCCACAAACAAGCAAGACCTGAAGGCTGCGGCTGTAAAGGCCTGGCAAAGCATTAAGAAGGAGGAAACCCAGCGTTTGGTGATGTCCATGGGTTCCAGACTTAAGGCAGTGATTGCCTCCAAAGGATTCGCAACAAAATATTGAAATTAAAAATATTTTGTTTGGGTTTGGTTTATTTGTCCAATTACTTTTGACCTCCTAAAATGTGGAGTGTTTGTAAAGAAATGTGTTCAATTCCTACAATTTCTTTCAGATATTTTTGTTCAAACCTTCAAATTAAACGTTACAATCTGCACTTGAATTCTGTTGTAGAGGTTTCATTTCAAATCCAATGTGGTGGTATGCAGAGCCCAACTCGCGAAAATTGTGTCACTGTCCAAATATTTCTGGACCTAACTGTATATAGATATACACTACAGTTCAAAAGTTTGGGGTCGCTCAGACAAGTTTGTCTTTTCCATGAAAAATCATACTTGTATTTATCAAATGAGTTGCATAATGAATAGAAAATATAGTCCAGACATTGACTAGGTTAGAAATAATGATTTTTACTTGAAATAATAATTTTCTCCTTCAAACTTTGCTTGCATCAAAAGTTAGCAAACACAATGTTCCATTAGAACACTGGAGTGGTAGTTGTTGGAAATTGGCCTCTACACACCTACACAATGTATAGAGTGTATTTCTGTTTAATTTAATGTTAGCTTCATTGAAAAAAAAAAGTGCTTTTCTTTCAAAAATAAGGAGATATCTAAGTGACCCTAAACTTTTGAACAGTAGTGTAGGTGTGTAGAGGCCCATTTCCAAAAACCACCACTCCAGAGTTCTAATGGTACGTTGTGTTTGCTAACTGTGTTAGAAGGCTAATGGATATTTAGAAATCCCTTGAAAACCCTTGTGCAAGTATGTTTACACAGCTTAAAACAGTTTTGCTGATTAGAGAAGCTATAAAACTGACTTTCCTTTGAGTTAGTTGAGAATATGGAGCATTACATTTGTTGGTTCCATTAAACTCTCAAAATGGCCAGAAATGGAGAACTTTCATGTGAAACTCAACAGTCTATTCTTGTTCTTAGAAATAGCAGATGGTATATGTTACATAAAAGGGCACTAGAAACTGAAATGCATAAATAAGCCTACACAATATTACTATTACTTTTAATCAAGTTATTTCACAATATCATGTGTTTGTATATGCACATAAATATGTTGGTCAGAGACAATATGGATCCAGACTATACAACCACATGCCCACACATGGGGCTCGGTAAGTGTTCCCTGTGGACATATAGACACCTCAATAGGGAAAATATAAAAATGTAGCATTTTTGAATTGTGATGCTTGAAGAGGAAAAATACTATTAAAAATCAATTGTGGCACACAGCAGCACAGATGTACAGTATGTCTCGACTGAGACAATACTGATAAATATAGCTCAAAAGGTACTAGCCACATCATAGTAGATCCATATGTGAAACTTGTGTTTATGCCATATAGACACGACCAGATCAAAAATCTTATCCGATATAAGACGGACATATATTAAATGATTGCTGAAAGCAATATTGAGTAATGTAAAAATGTGTATATCTAGATACATGAATAATATGATATACATAATATTATGCATATATAATATACAGTGCCTACAAGTAGTATTCAACCCCCTGCAGATTTAGCAGGTTTACACATTCGGAATTAACTTGGCATTGTGACATTTGGACTGTAGATCAGCCTAGAAGTGTGAAATGCACTGCAGCAAAAAAGAATGTTATTTCTTTCTTTTTTTTTTTTTTAAATTGTGAAAAGTTTATTCAGAGGGTCATTTATTATTCAACCCCTCAAACCACAAGAATTCTGTTTGGTTCCCCTAAAGTATTAAGAAGTATTTCAGGCACAAAGAACAATGAGCTTCACATGTTTGGATTAATTATCTCTTTTTCCAGCCTTTTCTGACTAATTAAGACCCTCCCCAAACTTGTGAACAGCACTCATACTTGGTCAACATGGGAAAGACAAAGGAGCATTCCAAGGCCATCAGAGACAAGATAGTGGAGGGTCACAAGGCTGGCAAGGGGTACAAAACCCTTTCCAAGGAGTTGGGCCTACCTGTCTCCACTGTTGGGAGCATCATCCGGAAGTGGAAGGCTTATGGAACTACTGTTAGCCTTCCACGGCCTGGACAGCCTTTGAAAGTTTCCACCTGTGCCGAGGCCAGGCTTGTCCTAAGAGTCAAGGCTAACCCAAGGACAACAAGGATGGAGCTCCGGGAAGATCTCATGGCAGTGGGGACATTGGTTTCAGTCAATACCATAAGTAACGTACTCTACCGCAATGGTCTCCGTTCCAGACGAGCCCGTAAGGTACCTTTACTTTCAAAGTGTCATGTCAAGGCTCGTCTACAGTTTGCTCATGATCACTTGGAGGACTCTGAGACAGACTGGTTCAAGGTTCTCTGGTCTGATGAGATCAAGATCGAGATCTTTGGTGCCAACCACATATGTGACGTTTGGAGACTGGATGGCACTGCATACGACCCCAAGAATACCATCCCTACAGTCAAGTATGGTGGTGACAGCATCATGCTGTGGGGCTGTTTCTCAGCCAAGGGGCCTGGCCATCTGGTCCGCATCCATGGGAAGATTGATAGCACGGCCTACCTGGAGATTTTGGCCAAGAACCTCCGCTCCTCCATCAAGGATCTTAAGATGGGTCGTCATTTCATCTTCCAACAAAACAACGACTCAAAGCACACAGCCAAGAAAACCAAGGCCTGGTTCAAGATGGAAAAAATCAAGGTGTTGCAGTGGCCTAGTCAGTCTCCTGACCTTAACCCAATTGAAAACTTGTGGAAGGAGCTCAAGATTAAAGTCTACATGAGACACCCAAAGAACCTAGATAACTTGGAGAAGATCTGTATGGAGGAGTGGGCCAAGATAACTCCAGAGACCTGTGCCGGCCTGATCAGGTCTTATAAAAGACGATTATTAGCTGTAATTGCAAGCAAGGGTTATTCCACAAAATATTAAACCTAGGGGTTGAATAATAATTGACCCACACTTTTATGTTGAAAATTTATTAAAATTTAACTGAGCAACATAACTTGTTGGTTTGTAAGATTTATGCATCTGTTAATAAATCCTGCTCTTGTTTGAAGTTTGCAGGCTCTAACTTATTTGCATCTTATCAAACCTGCTAAATCTGCAGGGGGTTGATTACTACTTGTAGGCACTGTACATAAACTAGAAATATGGTTTAAGTCCCAAGAAATTGGTGTAAATTGGGTAAAATCTCAATCATATACTAGATGTATTGTGCCCAAAGAACAGTCATTAACCACCCTCCCCCCAAAAAAAGAAAATCTGAGGTGCTGTATGTGTTTTATAGTTATAATGTGTTTTCATCTGGCACCTGTTCACACCTATTGGATATGCGGGTCAGTCTTTTTGATGTATTTGTAGTGCATTTCTTTCTGAATGACCATTCCGCCCTGTATCCAGGCTGTGTTCATTGCCATTTATTGCTGGATCTTAGCTGTCCAGACATGTAGGTTTTTAACTCAGATAGAGGCATTTGAGTCAGGTCCCCGGTATATAGAGCTATACCTTGCCGCTGGTTACCGGGTTCACATTCATTGGCCAATAAATAAGCTAAATATCCCTTTCTAAAATATTTCTATAGGAGTAATGCATTACCTGAGCTCCCTTATTCATTGTTAGCATTTTAGCGTACAGCTGCATGTGTTTTGTAGTTATAATGTGTTTTCAGCTAGCACCTGTTCACACCTGTTAGATATGTGGGTCAGTCTTTTTGACATATTTGTGCTGCTCTTGGTCTAACACCATCTTATGCGATCGCCGTTCTCCTGCCCAGCCCCATGTGCATGATGCGTCAATGGGTTCGTGCAAAACATCGGACTGCACTCATATTTCATCCGATATACGCTGACACAGTTAATGGAGAATATTGAGAGCTTAAAGGGGTTGTCCACTACTAGGACATCTCCTTCTGTTTCACTTGTTTCCCCCAGTTAGAAAAAAATAACCTGTACTCACCCTCCATTCTGGCGCTGTTCCAGTGCTCTATATAACCGTGATTCGGGGGTCATGTGACATTGTGACATCATGGGAGCCCCGAGTCCAATCACCACCAGCCTCTCTCTCAATGCATTTGCATCAAATGAGTTTCTCAACAGGAAGTGACATTGTGGCTGACACTCACTTCCTGTTGATTGTTCGTTTGGTGTGAAGCATGGTGAGAGTAGTTAGCAGTGATTGGACTCAGAGCTCACGAGATGTCACAATGTCACGTAACCCTCAAACTGTGGTTACCTACAGCACAGGAATGGCACCAGAGCGGGAGGTGAGTTCTTGGTCTTTTATTTTAACTGGGGGAAACAATTGGAATCAGAAGGGGTTTTCCCAGTAGTGGACAATCCCTTTAAGCTCTTCTTCTTCTTCTCTTCATCTGTGTCCCGATTCTCGCAGGCAAGAAAATCGGGACACGGTAAAACGACACTCAACCTAAGCTTTGAGCAGAGTTTGAGTTGAGTGTCATTTGCATAATCTATCCGATTCTCTCGCAAAAGAGAATATCTGCTAGTATGAGCGAGTCCATAAATTCATGATGGACAGATTCTGTTTTTTCATAACCTGCCTTCTCTGTTCACCTTGATCTTATGTTTAACTTCTGAAAACTAATTAAAAAGTTCATAAAAAAGATATGTTTTTGTACTTGTACTTCAAATAATGTAACAACAACAAAAAAAATGAAACTATTACTGAATAAATCTATACAATCTGTAATGCCAGCTTGTTTTCTCCAATAGTAATAACATTAGGTTCCCATGAGTTTCACTAGGAAGATGGAGATGTCTTGTGATCAATTACAAGCACACAGAGAGATTTAGAGCTCATATTATAGTCCATGGATACATATCAATCAATAATTATGATGAATACAACAGTGTACACCAGTTACTATGTTTATAGTATAACAGAAAATAATTTTGCTTTGTATCAAGGGAAATGTTCTATGTTGGTGTATTCTATCTTGTTTCATGAATTCTCTGGCAGCAATGAGATGTTTCCTGTGTTTTAATAACAAGATTTGCTAAGGTCTTATTCTGACGTTGAAGAAAGATCTCAGCTTTATCCAATTGTGTTGGTTATTTACAAATAGGAAATAATCTTATTGCTTTAATTATTGATTCTATTTTCAATTAACAAAAATAGCTACACATTATCATCTATGGCTTAGCCAAAACTTGACCCAACGTCTTGGCACAGAGGAGCAGAATTACTGGTCTTGGCTAATTTTTGGACAGTGCTGGATAGAAAATTTGGTGCACCTTTAGATGCTTTGTGCCATGTATTGGCCGGCATATATCGCACCAATAATGTACAGAACTGCACAGAGTAAGCAATCAAGAGGTTGTAGTGTTAGCCAGAGTGCAGCAATCATTAGATATGTGGACCAGCTAATATGATCTCATTGATGACCAATGTTAAAGGGGCTGTTCCCTTTCAAATAAGGTTCAGCTTTGACTTTACTTTATTAATTATAAACTGCAGTGTTCTCATCTCTCCTGGGGCTACTGGTGAGTCTTTGCCACTTCTTCTTTTGTGTGGCACTAGCATCATATGAACAGCATGGCATCCAATCTGGGAGTTCAGCCGCTCTGCCAGCATAGACGGAGCACCCCATTCAAAGCTTGTGAGGTCTTTGATTGGCTACCCCACTTTCAACGACCTATGCCAGCCACCTGGATCAGTAGGCCAGAGACTCACCTGTAGCCCCCAGGGAGGGTATGTGCAGAGTGGTGCAGGGACGAACATTATCCCAAAGGGAACAATATGTTTTACTGACCCAAAAGACACCTTGAAATTACAATTCTTTATAGAAACCATACTACCCTGCAGGCCACCAAAAACTAAGCTACATCTTCTACACTCAGCACTTTAAAAATTTAGAGCATTTATGTACAACAAAATCTGATATTACAGAGCAACACAAAATTTGAGAATTCAAACAAGATGAGTGAGGAAAAAGTGGAGACATGGTAAAAAGTGCTCAACTCGTAGTGTATGGTCCAACGATTTTTATAATAAGGCTGGAGATGTGAGAGCATCAGATGCAATATGATAATGACCCTCGGCTCATGGTCTGCTGCAAGTATGAGTGATCTGATCTTGCGATCGGATCACAGCTACGGAGGAGAGGGAGAGAGTGATCTCTCCGTCTCCTCCATTTTCAATCTGTGCATATATCAAAATGCACTTGGATATAATCCGAGTGTAGTCCGATGTTTTACTCGCACCCATAGACTTGTATGGGTGCGAGTGATCCAAGACTCGCACTCGCTGCATGCTGTAAGATCAGTCCAATTAGGGCTGAGGAAAAACTCGCAGATCTGAGCTGCACCCTTGTTTTAAATGGGGCCGGGTGCAATGTGAAATTCTCTCTCATTGCTCCTGTGTGAGTCATACGCAAGTGTGACTCTGCCCTAAATAAGGTTATACAGGTATACTTCCAGATACAAAGTGCAACTAAGCGTATAGAGAGTGTGGAGAACTAATGAATGATGGGACCAGATTCTCAGTAGAAATGTAGGAAAGGAGAACCTGAGAAAAGTTAGAATAGCAAGGTAATGTGCTAGGTCAGCCTAAATAGATGGGATTTTAAGGGCATCCGTAAACCTGTGGACATTGGGAATTAACCGGACGATCTGGGGTAGCACATTCTAAACAAAACTGGTACAGAATAAGAAAAATCTTGGAAATAGTAGGAGATTTGGATTATGGACAATGTTAGTCCTAAATCATTAGGAGAATTAAGAGTAGGGATAGGGGGGTTAAGCCGAGATGGGAGAGGAGATTTCGAGCGGTGCAGAACTGTGGTGAGCTTTGTAGATGAGACTGATAAGTTTATACTGCTTTCA
Source organism: Anomaloglossus baeobatrachus (assembly GCF_048569485.1). Classification (NCBI taxonomy): domain Eukaryota; kingdom Metazoa; phylum Chordata; class Amphibia; order Anura; family Aromobatidae; genus Anomaloglossus; species Anomaloglossus baeobatrachus. The sequence goes on along the minus strand of NC_134356.1, from coordinate 482,916,045 downwards.
TACAGGATGGTCAACCAGTCCAATATTTTGAACAGGGTAGAGGTATAAGTGTAACGATGGGATAGAAATAAGACTCTGACTGTTGCTCTCAGGATACATTGGAGCAGGGACAGTTTAGTAAAAGAGGGAGACTGATTAGTAGATTGTTGCAATAGTCAAGATGACAATAAATCAGACCAATAGTAAAAGTATTGCAGTTTCAATGATAAGAAAAGGTTGGATTCTGCAGATGTTCTTGATGTTCTATGAAGTTCATGTGCATTCAATGATTTGATATCAGGACTGGAGTGAAGAAAACATCTGAGTCAAATATTTCCCCAGGATAGCCGGCGTAGTGCCTGGGAGCTATGGAAGTAGCACATACGGAAATGGACATATTAGGTTTAGATAGGTTAGTGGAAGGAGAACAGATTTGGTAAATTCTGTTTTGGATACAGGTAGGAGATAATGTTAAAGACTGTATACAGACAATCCCTATAATTGTGTAGTGGTGTTGTGGGTGATAGCAGAACTTGAAACATTTGACTATAGGATGCACCCTACAATCAGTAAAACCCAAGGTTTAGTCAGCACTGCAGAAAATAGAAAAACATAGTGTCTTGCAAACGTATTCACCCCCTGGCTTTTTACCTATTTTGTTACATTACAACCTGTATTAAAATATTTTTGTAATCTGATTTGTGTGTATGTGATGAGTCAGCGCTAAATAGTTAAAGTTGGGGAAATAAATTGAGAAAAATATAAGCAAAAATTAAATTTTTGGGGTAAAATAAATAAAAATGCCATGTGCATATGTATTCACCCCTTTTCCTATGAAGCCCCTAAAAATTTCTTGTGCAAGCAATTACCTTCATCAATCAGATGCTTAGTGAGTAGACGTGCACCTGTGTGCAATCTAAGTGTCACATGGTGAGTGGCTACTCTATTGCCAAGAAAAACACAGTATACAATTGGGTGTCATGTTCATGAAGATGGTACTGAATGCTAAATCTGATACTAAAACCCAACAACAGTGGCGTAGCAACTGCTTTTGCCGCCTTGAGCGGTCGTCAAATTTGCCACCCCCTCTGTTGACCGTCGATAAGGGTACTTTCACACTTGTGTTAGTCGCAATCCAACGCTTTGGAAAACAGTGCTATCCGTTAACGGCTTGCGCTGTTTCCCATAAACTTGTATGGACGACGGATTGCGACTAATGTGTCTGCGTTGCATCCGCCGCGTGACGGATCAGTCGTGGAACGACTGACTGTCGGGCAGCAGGAACACAGCATGTAGCGTTTTTTGAGCGGCGAAATATCTTTTTTTTCCACTGCGCATGCTCAGCTCTTATGTTTAATAATTGAAATCAATGTTTCTCTCTTTCTCTCGGCGGCGATCAGCTGATCGCCTGGTGGCCGGCTTTTGAGTGCAATCAGCTGATCGGCCGGCTTTTGAGAACGATCAGCTGATCGACCATCGACCAGCTTTTGAGAGCGATCAGCTGATCGGCCGGCTTTCGTGAGCGATCAGCTGATCGGCTGGCCGCCGGGTGATCAGCTGATCATTCACAATAGCCTGCAGCCGGTAAAACAGTAAAAAAAACCCCAAAACAAACGGATCGTTGTTTTGCAGTATTTTTGCAGTCTGTTGGTCTCTCTATCTCTCTCTGTCTGTCGGTTGGTCTCTCTCTCTCTCTGTCGGTGGGTCTGTCGGTCGGTCTCTTTCTCTCTCGGTCTCTCTCTGTCGGTCGGTCTCTCTCTCTCACCCCCTCTCTCATACTCACCGATCACTGGCGTGGCGCTACATGTCTTTTCCTCTTTTGAAAATGCCGGCCGCTCATTATTCCATCTCATATTCCCTGCTTCCCCCGCCCACCGGTGCCTATGATTGGTTGCAGTCAGACATGCCCCCATGCTGAGTGACAGCTGTCCCACTGCAACCAATCACAGACGCCGGTGTGCGGGTCTATATCGTGCAGTACAATAAATAAATAATTTTAAAAAAACGGCATGCGTTCCCCCCAATTTTGATACCAGCCAAGATAAAGCCAAAAGGCTGAAGGCTGGTATTCTCAGGATGGGGAGCCACAAGTTATGGGGAGCCCCCAGCCTAAAAATATCAGTCAGCAGCCGCCCGGAATTGCCGCATCCATTAGATGCAACAGTCTCGGGACTCTACCCGGCTCATCTCGAATTGCCCTGGTGCGGTGGAAATCAGGGTAATAAGGAGTTAATGGCAGTCCATAGCTGCCACTAAGTCCTAGGTTAATCATGGCAGACGTCTATGAGACACCCCCATGATTAATCTGTAGTGAAAGTAAATAAACACAAACAAAAAATCCTTTATTTGAAATAAAAAAACAAAAAAAACACCCTCTTTCCCCATTTTATTAACCCCCAAATAGCCTCTAGGTCTGACGTAATCCACATGAGGTCCCACGATGCTTTCAGCTCTACATCGGAAGCTGACAGGAGCAGCAGTAGAACACCGCTACTTACTGTAGTGCCTGGGTGTGTGCAGTGATGATGGGAGCAGTAGTGTCGGGGTGTGTGCGGGGATGATGGGGGCGGCATTTTTTACCCCCAAAATGCCGCCCCCCCCGACACGTGCCGCCTGGGGCGGACCACCCCCTCCGTCCCCCCTTTGCTTCGCCACTGCCAAACAGTAATGTGAAGAGAAAAAGAAGAGCCAGTAAATAAGAAACTGAACAAGCAGTCAGAGAAGAGCCAAAACAGTGGCATCTTTAGGGTATGTGCGCACGTTGCTTTTTACCTGCTTTTTTGCTGCTTTTTCTTCTGCGCTGTTTAATGCCAAAATGGTTGTGTTCTTCTATTCAAACAAAGTCTATGGGAATTTGGGTTTCTTGTTCACACTATGTTGTTCAAAATGCTGCCTTTTTGTGGCAGAACTTTGGTCAAAAACTCAGCTTTGCAGTGCAAAACCCAAATGGCAAAAACAATTGACATGTTGCTTCTTTGAAAAGCTGAGTTTTTGACCAAAGTTCTGCCACAAAAAGGCAGCATTTTGAACAACATAGTGTGAACAATGAGCCCAAATTCCCATAGACTTTGCTTGAATAGAAGAACACATCCATTTTGGCATTAAACAGCGCAGAAGAAAAAGCAGCAAAAAAGCAGGTAAAAAGCAGGTAAAAAGCAACGTGCGCACATACCCTAAGACTGAGCTTACACGTTGCTTTTTATCATGTTTTTTTATGTGTTTTTAGTGCAGATTTCTCACAAAACCTGATGGGAATCCTGATTCCAACAAGGCAATAAGAATCCTGAAGTGTGATGCACAGGTTGCTTATTTGTAATTTGCAGGTTTGGTGCAGAATATAATCTGCAGTATGTCAATTATTTCAGCGTTTTTGCAGCATTTTTTCACGAAAATTGCTATAAAAACGTAGGTATAAAAATGATTATGGATATGCTGCGTTTTTAAGTATTTTTGCTTGGTGTTTTTGCAAACATTTGTAGAGAGTAGAACATTCTATAGAGATAGATCATAAAAACCCATGCCTCAGTGTCAGTATTTAATTATTTTACTCACTTATATAGCACTATTAATTTCACAGCGCTTTACAAATGTGAACATCATTATGAGTGTCAAATGCCTCCTGGGCATCCCTATGGCATATTAATATGGTAATTATTCTCCTACATTGGTTACTGGTGTGTTAAACAAATTATAATGGTTATGAGTGGTTGTTATATGATTTTGCACCTAGGTTTGCTCATTTGTTTGCACTGACCTAGTTCTGCCTTTGTGAGACTCCCATACTTTCACACTTTGGAGCCATTATTCATACACACCCTATTTACTTTTTTTTTTTTGCATCCTATTGTCTCTTTTTGAATGGTTTTAATATGTACATCTCTTTGAATTGAGGTACCAATAAAGGATTTTTAGGCTATGTTCGCACACGGCATATTTTTTGTCAATGCAGCTTGAATGCATCTTGAGTGCACTTGAAGTGCACTAAAAATGCATAAAAAACGCAATGCATTTTTTCTGCGTTTTTAGGCTATGTGCGCACTTTCCGTTTTCACCTGCTTTTTACCTGCTTTTCTGCACCGTTTTGAACTGCAGCATTTTCAAGCCAAAACGCATGTGTTTTGATTTTCCTGCAAAGTCTATGGGAAATGGGGATTTCTTGTGCGCACTTTGCAGTTCAAAACGCTGCGTTTAATATGCATAACGTTCAAAGAAGCAGCATGTAATTGTTTTTGCCATTTGGGCTGCGTTTTGATAACATTGAAGTCAATGAGAATTTGTAAAAAGCAAGCAACATCAAAATTCCAGCGTTTTACATGCTTTTTAGCTGCAGAAAGAATGCGTTTTGGACTACATAAACGCATGCTTTTCTGACATCAAAATAGTGGAATGATATGTCTCTTTACACACACACATAGTCCGACAATTAAATTAATGAAAAATATAACTTTTTTGCTCTTTTAGCGATAAATAGTATTAAACCGCTATAATTATATGAAATATAACTATTTTCGTTATGATTTCAATAATTATGTGTTCCTTTTTTTTCCCTTTTTTCATTGTCTTTGACTGTTTAAACTTTATTTAGTAGTGTCATAATGTTCAAAACGCATCTGTCTAAACGCAATGGAAAAGCAGGTAAAAAGCGTTAAAAACGCGGCCAAAACACGGTAAAAACGCATGCGTATTTACCGCGATTTAGTGGTCAAAAGCAACTTTGGCAAAAGCAATTTCTGCCAAAGGATGCGTTTAGAACTGCAACTAGGACGACGCAAAGTGCACACATAGCCTTATAACATTTTGCCCAGTGCGTTTTTCTAGTCAAATCTATTAACTGGAAGGGCTCAAAAACGCGGTAAAACCGCAAAAAGAATTGACATCCTGCATCTTCAAAAGCGCAGCCAAGACTCAGCCAACAAAAGATGCCCAGTCTGGACAGCAAAATCGAAATCTCATAGACTTTGCTGAGAGAAGGAAATGCACGCATTTAGGTGCATCTTTGTAACCTCAAAAACGCACCAAAAATGCAGCAAAAGATGCACTGTGTGAAATTAGTTTTACATTAATCCCTCAGGAGCTTTTCTGTTTTTGTGTTTTTTGCTCCCCTTCTTCCGAGAGCAGTAACTTTTTTATTTTTCCGTCAGTCTTGCCATATGAGGGCTTGTTTTTTGTGGGTAGAGCTGTACTTTTAAATGAAACCATGAGTTTTACCAAATAGTGTACTGGAAAATGGCAAAATAATTCAAAGTGCGGACACATTTTAAGAAAGTGCAATCGCATGATTGTTTTTGGGGTATGTTATTCACCGTGTTCACTATATGGTAAAGTGGCGCCATTTTTTTAGACCTGTAGCGCTCTAATTTTTGGGATCTGTGGCTCAGTTGTGGCTTATTTTTTTGCATCTCGAGCTGACGTTTTTAATTATACCATTTTTGCGAATTGGTATTTTTAGGCTGACAAGGGTCCAATAACCATGGACCTTTCCAGCCTGATAATATCAGCCTGCAGCTGTCTGCTTTACCTTTGTTGGTTATCAAAAATAGGGGGGACCCCATGTGGATTTTTTCCAGTAATTTATTTCATCATTAAAAGCTGTGTAATAAGCTGCACAGGGTGCAATTTTATTTTATGTCTGGGAGTTATGCAATTATATGTTTGTCTATATCTACATCCATTATCTATCTCTATAGCATTCATTGGTGTCCAAAAACACTATGAAAACAGGTGAAAAATACTTCGAAAGTGCAGATATTTGCCACTTTGTTTTTCCAGGCGAGAATTGCAGAAATGGTGCAGTCATTTCTGCATCCAAATACTCAACATGCCCAAAATATTGCAGCAAAAACACACTGTGTGAACATAACCTTAAATAAGTTTTCCAGTTTCGGAAAACACCTGTAACCATTGCTGCAGTTTATTTGAAAAAAAAAAAAGCAAAACAAAAAACCCTGTCCCTTACTCACTCTCCTCAAGTCCTGTGTTGAGTCTCCCAGTTTCTGTATTGTCTGCAGCGCTGACATCACGTCAACCGCACTGCATCCGATCACTGCGTTCAGCAGCTCTGAGTGGCTCTTGCCTTAATTTCGGGACGGTAACTGGCTGCAGCAATGTTGATGTGACATTAACAGACATCGGAAGAAGTGGTGGACCCTGTGAGAGGACAGTTTGTTTTTTCATTTAAAAAAAGAAAAACAAAAATGAACTGCAGCCATGGGAAATAAATAATTGAAAGAAACGTTGTGCGTCCCCCCCCATTTGGATACCCAGTCGTGATAAAACAGAAAGCTGGGTACTGGTATTCTCAGGCTAGGGAGGCCCATGGTTATTGTCCATCCAGCCTAAAAATAGCAGCCTGCAGCCGCCCAGGTAGATGCGACATTCCTGGAACTTTTCCAAGCTCATCCCAATTGCCCTAGTGTGGTGGCAATAGTAATAATAAATAATAAGGGGTTAATGACAGTTCATAGCTGCCATAAAGCCCTAGATTAGTAATGGGAGTCATCTATGAGACCCCTCATTACTAATTTGTAAGTGTAAAAAAATAAAATACAAAACACAGAAAAATCCTTTATTTGAAATAAAATACAAAAAAACCCCACCCTCTTTTTCTCCTTTATTAATCCCCCAAAACACCCAGTTCCGACGTAATCCACAATAGGCCCCACAACATACCTCTATTACATTACTGAATTCACAGTGTGTGGGTACAGAACATGATTGCACACTGTGGGCTTCAGGCAGAGAACGACTGAGCCACAGCTGTGAGCGGTGACATCACTCAGTTTATTTGCAGTTTCTTGCTGGAGGTTTCCATGGTTCCCCAGATTTGACCTCAGTTAACCTGACCTCAGGTGACCTCATTAAACTGCACCAAATCTGCATCTTCTGGCAATCACACATCAAACCCACATCATATCGCTTGCAGGTTAGATTCAATTTTTTTAGGTCACTGAGTTTAATGAGGTCACCTGAGGTCAGTTTACCTGTGATTAAAACTGGGGTACCATGGGACCCTACAGCTGTGACCGCAAATAAACTGAGTGACATCACCGCTCATCGCTGCAGCTCGGTCATTCTCTGCCTGAGGCCAACAGCATACGGACATGTTCTGTGCTAGTGCACTGTCACTTCAGTATGTAGCACAGTTGGAATTATCATGGGCCCTCATGTGGATTTCATGTGAGAAAAAAAGCCGCATAGCGTCCCTCTTAGTTTGATACACAGCCTTTGCTGTGTATCACATGACTGGATGCTGCAGCCTGTAGTTGTATGCATCATCTTTGCTGGGTATTGTAATATGGGAAACGCTACGCGAATTTGTTTATTTATTTATTTTTACACTAGGATAGGGACACGCTGTCGCACAGGTTGAGGGCACGGTCTGACTGCAACCAATCACAGACACTGGTACTGCCGGTGGGTGGGTGACAGCAGTGGATATGCATGAGGTTAATGAATGGCAACAGAAGTAACATCAGGGCTCATGCGCATGTTGCGTACTAACATGCATTTACGCTGCGTATTGTACTGCAGCATAAATGCATGCGTCCTGCGTCCCCAGCACAATCTATGTAGATTGTGCATGAGACGTGCGCACGTTGCTTTTTTGAACGCAGCAATTTGGGTGCTAAAATTTTGACCCAAATCCGTGTGTTCATAAAAGCAGCATGTCAATTATTTCTGCGTTCTGGATGCAGCTCCCACTCTGTCTATGGTGGGGGCAGCATCCCGAGCGCATGAAATCGGCTATTTTTAACAATAATACTGCATTCATTATGAAGTGTTTCTGCAGCGATTTGAAGCGGACATGTGCTGTCAAATTGCTGCAGAATATTATGCAGTTACGTGCGCATGAGCCCTTACAGCTGCACTGGAGACTGGTAAGTATAACCCGCTTGCTCGAATCCCCCTATCCCTTCTACCACCATTTTAAAGTGCTGGATTTGGGTCCCCATAGTCTTATATGGAGACCGGAGTCCGGGCAAATATCCGGGATCAATTCCAGGCCGGAACCGGGTTTTTTTTATCCCGGTTTGACCCGCTGATCCCGGATATCTGCGGGTCCGTCCATCACTATTGGTGATCCATTTTGTCAAATGCTGCAGAAGAAAGTAAAGGTCCCGATACACGCGACGACTTATCTAACGATATATCGCCGGGGTCACGGATTCCGTGACGCACATCCGGCATCGTTAGTGACGTCGTTGCTTGTGACACCAACAAGCAACCGTTAACGATGGAAAATACTCACCTAATCGTCCATCATTGACACGTCTTTCCTTTTCAAAAAATCGTTGATTGTTGAGGACGCAGGTTGTTCGTCTTTCAGCTATATGTGACACCTCTGGAACGATGAACTATAGCTTACCAGTGGCCGCCGGCAATGCGGAAGGAGGTGGGCGGGATGTTCAGCCCGCTCATCTCCGCCCCTCCGCTTCTATTGGGCGGCCGCTTAGTGACGCCACTGTGATGCCACACAAACCGCCCCCCCTTAGAAAGGACGCGGTTCGCCGGCAACTGCGACGTCGCTAAGCAGGTAAGTCCTTGTGATGGCTCCTAACGATATTGTGCACCACAGGCTGCGATTTGCCCGTGACGCACAAACGACTGGGGCGGGTACGCTCGCTAGCGATATTGCTGCGTGTAAAGCCCCCTTTAGTGTCCATTACATTTTGCTGTTAGTAGATCATTAGAGATTTTAGTAAGTTTTTTTAGTCTGTACGGTGCAAAAAAACCCAACCGATTGTAGATGATCAAGAGGGTAATACTGTATGTTGGGAAGTTGCAGGTATTTTTTATTTTATTCAGCAGCATTGCATTGTTTTCAGAGAAAGCAGAGGATATTAGAAAAAGTTATAATTTTTCCTCAATTAGGGCTTGTTTACACATTTCATTTTTGCTCTAGAAAAAAATGCTGCATTTTACAGTAACCAGCGAAGTGAGATTTCTGGTCTCATGCGCACGCTTCCTTTGCAGATTTGAACTTTTTTTTTGTAAATCTGCATCATATCAATTTCTTCAGCAGTTTTGCAATATTTTCACTTATTCAAATAAATAGGAAAAAAACACAACAAAAACGCTTGCAAAAATATCGTAAAATGTGCTTATTTTACAGTATTTTATTGCCAACACTGATTTCTATAGCAGAAAAATCTACTGCAAACACTCAGTGTGTGCACATATCCTTATAACAGATGTGAACATACAGTGCTGTGACTCATTTCTAATAACAGCTCAATGCAAATGGGCTCAGCAATGAAAACAAAGAATTTCTGAAAGTGTATTGCATATATTATAGAGGATTTGTAATCATTCAAAATCACTCAACAAAACTGATGGAGATCTAGATCCCACAGATAATCTTTGTTTCTTGAAGGTAATGGAATTATCTGACTAGGCTTGTAATTGGAGAAGAGTACAAATGCAATTGCTCTTCTGGTTTGGGCTGTCATTGCCCTATATCTTTTACAGAACCCAATAATGAGAAAAACTTTTAATTTTTTTTCTTCTTATAATGTAGTAAGTACTGTGTTTCCCCCAAAATACGATAGGGTCTTAAACTATTTTTTGCTACGAAAGATGGGCTAAGGCTTATTTTCAAAAGATGTCTTATTTTTTTTCCATGAACAGCAATCCACATTTATTCTTGAACCAAAAAAAAATAAATCAACATTTATTCAAATATAATCATATCGCATTCTGGAACATTAACATAACTCCCCATAACCTGTGTGTAACACACTAACATGTGTGTGTGTCTATCTATCTATCTATCTATCTATCTATCTATCTATCTATCTATCCATTATCTATCCATCTATCAATCTATCCATTATCTATCTATCTATCTATCTATCTATCTACCTATCAATCTATCTATCCCTCTATCTATCCCTCTATCTATCCATCTATCTATCTATCTATCTATCCATCTATCCATTATCTATCTATCTATCTATCTATCTATCTATCTATCTATCTATCTATCTATCTATCTATCCCTCTATCTATCTATCTATCTATCCCTCTATCTATCAATCTATCTATCACTGCACACATATATACCTGCCTGTCTCCTCTTCAGCTTTAGACTTCTGCAAATAAAAGACTTTTTAGGACAACCTATTCACATGACGTGATGTCAAAAAAGGTCCTGAAGCAGTTTTACCATCAGGACATAAACGCTGGGGCATCTAGGAGATTGGTGGCCCTGTGAAATTGCCCAGTTTGCTCTGTCTTCCCCCTAATGCCAGTCCTGCACACCAGCCTGTCTCCTGTGCCGCTCTTTTGGACTTCTGCAATTAAGAAACCTTTGATTACATCACGTCACATGACTGTGAAGTCATCAAAGGTCGTTAAACAATCTTAACCTTGATAATCGTACAACTCATGGGATCCCTAAGAGAGTGGGGGCCCTGAGAAATTGCGCAGTTTGACGCCCCCTAATGTTGGCCCTGACTATAACTAGGGTTTATTTTTGGAGTAGAGCTTTTATTTCAAGCACACTCCAAAAATCCTGCATAATTAAGTTAGGACTTATTTTCGGGGTAGGTGTTATTTTTTGGGAAACACGGTAGTGATGAGAGAGCACTACCATGCTCGGGTACTTGGTACTCATAACAAGCAGTTTCGATGCTCAGATGGGTGCGACTCGAGTACTCTAGTACAATGGAAGGCAATGGGGGACTCAAGCATTTTTCCGGGAAATCGTCCAGAAAAATGCACACGTTTCCCATTGACTTCCATCATACTAGGATACTCGAGTCACACCCATCCTAGCATCTAACTGCTCGTTACGAGTACCAAACACCCAACCATAATAGTGCTGGCTTCTCACTACTCGTTACAAGCACCCGAGCATGGTAGTGCTTGCTCATCACTAGTAGTATGCATTTACAGATAAATAAATGCTGCTAGCCGCCCATCAGATATGCATATTTGGCTCATGTGAAATTTTCATTGTATTGCAAAAGTCTGTGCAAGATAAGAGTACTTCTGGAGGCCAAATATCACAAATTGCACAAAAAAACTGCGTTTACACAGCGCTCGCCAAAATTTGCAAAAGTGGTCTTGGTTTACAAAGAGGGTGTGTAGCCAACAACTTTTATGCAGTTTGCTTTAAGTGAGAAAATGGTACAAATAATTGAGATAACCTATTCCTGCTCATAGCCAGTATAGATTCCATTTTTTTTTACTTCATGGCAGTCTTAAAAATTGCCAAATTTATTGAGAATCCAGTGTTAATAAAAGTGCTTTAATATTTTTTCGGAGTACAAGAATGTGTCTGGGATAAAGGGGATCGCTTTTCTATCAAATGTACAGTCAGGGCCAGAAATATTTAGACAGTGACACAAGTTTTGTTATTTTAGCTGTTTACAAAAACATGTTCAGAAATACAATTATATATATGATATGGGCTGAAAGTGCACACTCCCAGCTGCAATATGAGAGTTTTCACATCCAAATCGGAGAAAGGGTTTAGGAATCATAGCTCTGTAATACATAGCCTCCTCTTTTTAAAGGGACCAAAAGTAATTGGACAAGGGGACTCTAAGGGCTGCAATTAACTCTGAAGGCGTCTCCCTCGTTAACCTGTAATCAATTAAGTAGTTAAAAGGTCTGGGGTTGATTACAGGTGTGTGGTTTTGCATTTGGAAACTGTTGCTCTGACCAGACAACATGCGGTCTAAGGAACTCTCAATTGAGGTGAAGCAGAACATCCTGAGGCTGAAAAAAAAAAGAAAAAATCCATCAGAGAGATAGCAGACATGCTTGGAGTAGCAAAAATCAACAGTCGGGTTGAGAAAAAAAGGAATTGACTGGTGAGCTTGGGAACTCAAAAAGGCCTGGGCGTCCACGGATGACAACAGTGGTGGATGATCGCCGCATACTTTCTTTGGTGAAGAAGAACCCGTTCACAACATCAACTGAAGTCCAGAAGACTCTCAGTGAAGTAGGTGTATCTGTCCTCTAAGTCAACAGTAAAGAGAAGACTCCATGAAAGTAAATACAAAGGGTTCACATCTAGATGCAAACCATTCATCAATTCCAAAAATAGACAGGCCAGAGTTAAATTTGCTGAAAAAACACCTCATGAAGCCAGCTCAGTTCTGGAAAAGTATTCTATGGACAGATGAGACAAAGATCAACCTGTACCAGAATGATGGGAAGAAAAAAGTTTGGAGAAGAAAGGGAACGGCACATGATCCAAGGCACACCACATCCTCTGTAAAACATGGTGGAGGCAACGTGATGGCATGGGCATGCATGGCTTTCAATGGCACTGGGTCACTTGTGTTTATTGATGACATAACAGCAGACAAGAGTAGCCGGATGAATTCTGAAGTGTACCGGGATATACTTTCAGCCCAGATTCAGCCAAATGCCGCAAAGTTGATCGGACGGCGCTTCATAGTACAGATGGACAATGACCCCAAGCATACAGCCAAAGCTACCCAGGAGTTCATGAGTGCAAAAAAGTGGAACATTCTGCAATGGCCAAGTCAATCACCAGATCTTAACCCAATTGAGCATGCATTTCACTTGCTCAAATCCAGACTTAAGACGGAAAGACCCACACACAAGCAAGACCTGGAGGCTGCGGCTGTAAAGGCCTGGCAAAGCATTAAGAAGGAGGAAACCCAGCGTTTGGTGATGTCCATGGGTTCCAGACTTAAGGCAGTGATTGCCTCCAAAGGATTCGCAACAAAATATTGAAAATAAAAATATTTTGTTTGGGTTTGGTTTATTTGTCCAATTACTTTTGACCTCCTAAAATGTGGAGTGTTTGTAAAGAAATGTGTACAATTCCTACAATTTCTATCAGATATTTTTGTTCAAACCTTCAAATTAAACGTTACAATCTGCACTTGAATTCTGTTGTAGAGGTTTCATTTCATATCCAATGTGGTGGCATGCAGAGCCCAACTCGCGAAAATTGTGTCACTGTCCAAATATTTCTGGACCTAACTGTATATTTTCCACAGTCTTCCCTATGTTTCATCCTTGAGTTACAGTGAATCAGGGACTAGGCTATGTCTTTGTGTTTAGCAGATTCATTCAAGCATGTGTTCTCCTTAGGCAAAACAGTACATAACTGTTGTCATGAATGGCTTATCCTGAAAATGAATCTACTAATATATTATGTAGTCAACATATAATTATGAATACGTCATTCTGTGAATGAATAATGCTGCTATATGAGCACATTAACGAATTTTAATATTAACATAAACAGAATGATTAATGAAAAATCATAAACTGACAAATTATTGTGCTACATGATAACCAAGAATAGTAGTGAACTAAATAATCCTGCCTGACTATTACTGCTTAAAGGACTTGTCTAGGATTTATTTCTAAAAAGGTCTGAGAGTAGAAATTGTGCTAAAATAACAAAATAAGCACTTACTCAATTACCTGCCTATCCAAAGCCCTTAATTTGGTGATCTCGATGTTTCTTGCAGCAATGATTTTACATCCATCCTTCACACGACCACTGCAATCATGTACATACCTCAACAGTGACAATTGTACAAATGGCTCATGACTAGAGATGAGCGAACCGGTCGCGGTTCGGCTCGAGGTTGGTTCGCCGAACGGACCTCCCGTTCGAGTTCGGTTCGTCGAACGTTCGACGAACCGAACTCGAACTGCATAGGAAACAATGGCAGGCAATCACAAACACAGAAAAACACCTAGAAAACACCCTCAAAGGTGTCCTAAAGGTGACAAACAACTCAAACACATTGGAAAGTGACAAGGACATATACTCATGCGAAAACAAAACAGCTGGACAAGGAAAAAGAGGAGGACACACAGATATAGGCATGGCACGCCCTTCTAAAATCATGTAAAACACCGCAAGGTGACTCCAAGCGGAGTCTCCCTTTTTTCCAAAAATTGGGCCACACACACACCCACCCCTTCAGTGGTAGCACTTGTGCCCCAGTTGCACACTTCACAGCTAGATTTGCATCAAGCACATTCAAAAATACGCCATAATTAACCGTCCCCAGGATGACACCAGGGTAGGTAGCTAAGTCTTTCCTGATCCCAGCTCTGTGCAGCTTGGATCATTTATAAAAAACACAGCAATCAAGGGTTACTCCAAGCGGAGTCTCCCTTTTTTCCAAAAATTGGGCCCCACACACACCCACCCCTTCAGTGGCAGCAGTTGTGCCCTAGTTGTACACTTCACAGCTACATTTGCATCAAGCACATTCAAAAATACGCCATTCTTATCCGTCCCCAGGATGACACCGGGGTAGGTAGCAAAGTCTTTCCTGATCCCAGCTCTGTTCATCTTGGCTTCTTTTAAAAACACATCAAGCAAGGGTTACTCCAAGCGGAGTCTCCCTTTTTTTCCAAAAATTGGGCCCCACACACCCACCCATTCAGTGGCAGCAGTTGTGCCCCAGTTGTACACTTCACAGCTAGATTTGCATCAAGCACATTCAAAAATACGTCATTCTTATCCGTCCCCAGGATGACACCGGGGTAGGTAGCAAAGTCTTTCCTGATCCCAGCTCTGTTCATCTTGGCTTCTTTTAAAAACACAGCAAGCAAGGGTTACTCCAAGCGGAGTCTCCCTTTTTTTCCAAAAATTGGGCCCCACACACCCACCCATTCAGTGGCAGCAGTTGTGCCCCAGTTGTACACTTCACAGCTAGATTTGCATCAAGCACATTCAAAAATACGTCATTCTTATCCGTCCCCAGGATGACACCGGGGTAGGTAGCAAAGTCTTTCCTGATCCCAGCTCTGTTCATCTTGGCTTCTTTTAAAAACACAGCAAGCAAGGGTTACTCCAAGCGGAGTCTCCCTTTTTTTCCAAAAATTGGGCCCCACACACCCACCCATTCAGTGGCAGCAGTTGTGCCCCAGTTGTACACTTCACAGCTACATTTGCATCAAGCACATTCAAAAATACGTCATTCTTATCCGTCCCCAGGATGACACCGGGGTAGGTAGCAAAGTCTTTCCTGATCCCAGCTCTGTTCATCTTGGCTTCTTTTAAAAACACATCAAGCAAGGGTTACTCCAAGCGGAGTCTCCCTTTTTTCCAAAAATTGGGCCCCACACACACCCACCCCTTCAGTGGCAGCAGTTGTGCCCTAGTTGTACACTTCACAGCTACATTTGCATCAAGCACATTCAAAAATACGCCATTCTTATCCATCCCCAGGATGACACCGGGGTAGGTAGCAAAGTCTTTCCTGATCCCAGCTCTGTTCATCTTGGCTTCTTTTAAAAACACAGCAAGCAAGGGTTACTCCAAGCGGAGTCTCCCTTTTTTTCCAAAAATTGGGCCCCACACACCCACCCATTCAGTGGCAGCAGTTGTGCCCCAGTTGTACACTTCACAGCTAGATTTGCATCAAGCACATTCAAAAATACGTCATTCTTATCCGTCCCCAGGATGACACCGGGGTAGGTAGCAAAGTCTTTCCTGATCCCAGCTCTGTTCATCTTGGCTTCTTTTAAAAACACATCAAGCAAGGGTTACTCCAAGAGGAGTCTCCCTTTTTTCCAAAAATTGGGCCCCACACATACCCACCCCTTCAGTGGCAGCAGTTGTGCCCTAGTTGTACACTTCACAGCTACATTTGCATCAAGCACATTCAAAAATACGCCATTCTTATCCATCCCCAGGATGACACCGGGGTAGGTAGCAAAGTCTTTCCTGATCCCAGCTCTGTTCATCTTGGCTTCTTTTAAAAACACAGCAAGCAAGGGTTACTCCAAGCGGAGTCTCCCTTTTTTTCCAAAAATTGGGCCCCACACACCCACCCATTCAGTGGCAGCAGTTGTGCCCCAGTTGTACACTTCACAGCTAGATTTGCATCAAGCACATTCAAAAATACGTCATTCTTATCCGTCCCCAGGATGACACCGGGGTAGGTAGCAAAGTCTTTCCTGATCCCAGCTCTGTTCATCTTGGCTTCTTTTAAAAACACAGCAAGCAAGGGTTACTCCAAGCGGAGTCTCCCTTTTTTTCCAAAAATTGGGCCCCACACACCCACCCATTCAGTGGCAGCAGTTGTGCCCCAGTTGTACACTTCACAGCTAGATTTGCATCAAGCACATTCAAAAATACGTCATTCTTATCCGTCCCCAGGATGACACCGGGGTAGGTAGCAAAGTCTTTCCTGATCCCAGCTCTGTTCATCTTGGCTTCTTTTAAAAACACAGCAAGCAAGGGTTACTCCAAGCGGAGTCTCCCTTTTTTTCCAAAAATTGGGCCCCACACACCCACCCATTCAGTGGCAGCAGTTGTGCCCCAGTTGTACACTTCACAGCTAGATTTGCATCAAGCACATTCAAAAATACGTCATTCTTATCCGTCCCCAGGATGACACCGGGGTAGGTAGCAAAGTCTTTCCTGATCCCAGCTCTGTTCATCTTGGCTTCTTTTAAAAACACATCAAGCAAGGGTTACTCCAAGCGGAGTCTCCCTTTTTTCCAAAAATTGGGCCCCACACACACCCACCCCTTCAGTGGCAGCAGTTGTGCCCTAGTTGTACACTTCACAGCTACATTTGCATCAAGCACATTCAAAAATACGCCATTCTTATCCATCCCCAGGATGACACCGGGGTAGGTAGCAAAGTCTTTCCTGATCCCAGCTCTGTTCATCTTGGCTTCTTTTAAAAACACAGCAAGCAAGGGTTACTCCAAGCGGAGTCTCCCTTTTTTTCCAAAAATTGGGCCCCACACACCCACCCATTCAGTGGCAGCAGTTGTGCCCCAGTTGTACACTTCACAGCTAGATTTGCATCAAGCACATTCAAAAATACGTCATTCTTATCCGTCCCCAGGATGACACCGGGGTAGGTAGCAAAGTCTTTCCTGATCCCAGCTCTGTTCATCTTGGCTTCTTTTAAAAACACAGCAAGCAAGGGTTACTCCAAGCGGAGTCTCCCTTTTTTTCCAAAAATTGGGCCCCACACACCCACCCATTCAGTGGCAGCAGTTGTGCCCCAGTTGTACACTTCACAGCTAGATTTGCATCAAGCACATTCAAAAATACGTCATTCTTATCCGTCCCCAGGATGACACCGGGGTAGGTAGCAAAGTCTTTCCTGATCCCAGCTCTGTTCATCTTGGCTTCTTTTAAAAACACATCAAGCAAGGGTTACTCCAAGCGGAGTCTCCCTTTTTTCCAAAAATTGGGCCCCACACACACCCACCCCTTCAGTGGCAGCAGTTGTGCCCTAGTTGTACACTTCACAGCTACATTTGCATCAAGCACATTCAAAAATACGTCATTCTTATCCGTCCCCAGGATGACACCGGGGTAGGTAGCAAAGTCTTTCCTGATCCCAGCTCTGTTCATCTTGGCTTCTTTTAAAAACACAGCAAGCAAGGGTTACTCCAAGCGGAGTCTCCCTTTTTTTCCAAAAATTGGGCCCCACACACCCACCCATTCAGTGGCAGCAGTTGTGCCCCAGTTGTACACTTCACAGCTAGATTTGCATCAAGCACATTCAAAAATACGCCATAATTAACCGTCCCCAGGATGACACCAGGGTAGGTAGCAAAGTCTTTCCTGATCCCAGCTCTGTTCATCTTGGCTTCTTTTAAAAACAATGTAAGCAAGGGTTACTCCAAGCGGAGTCTCCCTTTTTTTCCAAAAATTGGGCCCCACACACCCACCCATTCAATGGCAGCACTTGTGCCCTAGTTGCAAACAGGATGTTTTGATTTGCATCAAGCACATTCCAAATCAACAAGCATTTACTCTCCCCAGGATGACACAGGGGTAGTAAATTCCTTCTGGATCCATGACTTGTTCATTTTGATGAACGTCAGTCTGTCCACATTGTCACTGGACAGACGCGTGCGCTTATCTGTCAGCACACACCCAGCAGCACTGAATACACGTTCAGAGACAACGCTGGCAGCTGGACACGACAAAATCTCCAAGGCGTAAGTTGCGAGCTCTGGCCATTTTTCTAGGTTTGAAGCCCAAAAGGAGCAAGGCTCCAGTTGCACAGTCATGGCATCGATGTTCATTTGGAGATACTCCTGTATCATCCTCTCCAGCCGTTGACTATGTGTCAGACTTGTTGTCTCTGGTGGCCTTGCAAAAGAGGGTCTAAAAAAATTATGAAAAGATTCCATAAAATTGCTGTTACCGGCACCAGATACGGTCCTACTGGTACGGGTAGACTGTTGAAGATGACGAGACCGTCCCATGTTTGTCAAGTTACAACTGGGAGATTCACTCCCTGCACCTGCACGGTTGTTTGGTGGAAAAGCCGAGCTAAGATCTAGTTACAGCTTCTGCTGATACTCCTGCATACGTGCGTCCCTTTCTATGGCTGGAATTATGTCACAAAATTTGGACTTGTACCGGGGATCTAATAGTGTGGCAATCCAGTAGTCATCATCACTTCTAATTTTGACAATACGACTGTCATGTTGGAGGTAGTGCAACAAAAAGGCACTCATGTGTCTTGCGCAGCCATGCGGACCAAGTCCACGCTGTGTTTGTGGCATAGAGGTGCTACCCGTTCTTTCTTCCTCTGACATCTGACCCCAACCTCTTTCAACTGAAATTTGACCAAGGTCTCCCTCATCCGCTGAGTCTTCCATGTCCATGGACAGTTCGTCCTCCATTTCTTCATGTTCTCCTGCACCTTGCTCAACATTTCGCCTGCTACTATGCGCCCTTGTCGATCCCTGTCCCCCTTGGTCCCATGCCTGCTGCGTTGGTGATGATGAACGTCTGGACCTTGGTGATGTTGTTGTCCCTTGCGCATATGAATCCTCCTGTAGTTCCTCCCCTTCATGTTGTCCCACCCCCTGACTCCGAATAGTGTTTAGCGTGTGCTCCAGCATGTAAATGACTGGAATCGTCATGCTGATAATGGCATTGTCAGCGCTAAACATATTCGTCGCCATGTCGAAACTGTGCAGAAGGGTGCATAGGTCCTTGATCTGAGACCACTCCATCAGGGTGATCTGCCCCACCTCTGCATCTCATTGGCCCAGGCTATACGTCATGACGTATTGCACCAGGGCTCTGCGGTGCTGCCACAGTCGCTGTAACATGTGGAGAGTTGAATTCCAGCGTGTCGCCACATCGCATTTCAGGCGATGAACCGGCAGGCCGAAAGACTTCTGGAGCGATGCAAGTCGCTCAGCTGCGGCGCTTGAACGGCGGAAGTGAGCAGACAGTTTTCGTGCCCTGTTCAGAAAGCCATCTAGGCCGGGATAGTGTGTTAAAAATTGCTGCACGACAAGGTTCAACACGTGAGCCATACAAGGTACGTGTGTCACCTTGCCCAGGCGAAGGGCCGCACCCAGGTTTGCAGCATTGTCGCACACGGCCTTACCAGGCTGCAGGTTGAGTGGAGACAACCATTTATTAAACTCGGACCGCAGAGCTGACCACAACTCCTCAGCTGTGTGACTCTTATTACCAAGACATGTCAAGCTAAAGACCGCCTGATGCCGTTGCGCTCTGCTGCCAGCATAGTAATGAGGGGTGCGTGATTCCTTCTGCGCAGTGAGAACGCTGGTGGCCTGACCAGGCAGGCTTGGGGCGGAGGTGGAGGACCCAGATGAGGTGGAGGATGCAGAAGCAGTGGCGGAACTTGGACAGACAGAGGATTGACACACAAGTCGTGGGGACGGCAAGACTTGTGCAGCAGACCCTTCACCATCTATCACCATAGTTACCCAGTGCCCAGTCAGCGACATGTAACGTCCCTGTCCATGCTTACTGGTCCAAGTATCGGTGGTGAAATGCACCCGTTCACACACAGAGTTTCTCAAGGAAGCGGTGATGTTGTGTGCGACATGCTGGTGTAGCGCGGGCACACCTTTCTTAGAGAAGTAGTGGCGACTAGGCATCTGGTACTGGGGCACAGCGACAGACATAAGGTCTCTAAAATCCTGTGTGTCCACTAGGCGGAAAGGCAGCATTTCGGTAGCCAACAGCTTACAGAGGGATAGAGTCAACCTCTTAGCTTTGTCATGGGTCGGAGGAAGTGGCCTTTTATTTGACCACATCTGAGGGACAGAGATCTGGCTGCTGTGTGTAGACGGTGTTGAGTAGGGTGTCCCTGGAAAAATGCAGGTTTGTGAGGAAAGTGCAGGCGGAGACATGATGTTGCCTTCATCCAACGTTGGTGCTATCGATGTCTGAGAGAGCTGTACACACTCACTTGTTTCCCCTTCCAAACCAACTGACGACCTTACAAGCAAACTGCCTGTTGCGGTTACAATGGTGGAAGTTTTGCGTGGAAAAACAGGTGTGACAGCTGTCCCCACAGTCCTAGAAGATGAAGAGCGCGCGGATGCACTGGAAGGGGCGGGCGGTGGATGGTTCGCTCCGCTAGGCCGCATTGCAGCACGGTGAGCTTCCCACCGGGACTTATGATATTTAGTCATGTGACGATTCATGGAAGAAGTTGTCAAACTGCTGAGGTTTTGACCTCTACTAACAGAATCATGACAAATGTTACATATCACATGAGTTGGGCGATCTTTTTCGATGTGAAAAAAGGACCAGGCTAGGCAAGGCTTAGAGGCCATGCGACCTGTTGATCCACCCCGAATAATGCTCATAGGCAGAGTGGTGGCTGAGGATGCAGTTGTAGACGTGCTACCAGTGCTCCGACTCTGTCCAGGAAGGCGCAAGGTAACTTCGTCGTCGGTTGCATCCTCCTCCACCGCCTCTGTTGACCTCCTCGAGTGCCTGACTGGGGGTTGACAGTAGGTGGGATCTAGAACGTCATCATCAATTGTTGTGTTTGCACTCCCCTCCCCCTCAGACCGAGCCTCTTCTTGCCCTGACCGAATATTTAAGTTGTCATCCCAATCGGGTATCTGCATCTCATCTTCATCAGTATGTTCCTCATTGTCTATAACCACAGGTGTTACAGTTTGTGACAAAGGGTCAACATTATGCTCAGAAACTTGGTCCTCACGGCCTGAATCAGAGTCACAAAGGTTCTGGGCATCACTGCAGACCATTTCCTGTTCTGTACTCACTGTAGCTTGGGAGCAGACCTCTGATTCCCAGGCTATAGTGTGACTGAACAGCTCTGCAGACTCAGCCATCTCAGTTCCACCATACTGTGCAGGGCTGATGGAGACTTCAGAGCTGGGAGAAATCAAGTGTGATTGGGATGACAACTCAGAGGACTGGTGTTTTTTGGATGCGGTACTTGAAGTGGCTGAGAGGGCACTTGTTGGACCACTTGAGATCCATTCAAGCATTTTCCTTTTTTGCCCATCATCTACCTTTGTTCCTCTTGTTCGTGTCCGTAAAAAAGGGAGCACATCGGATTGTCCACAATAAGTAGTAGACATCTTACTTTTGCTAGTAGATGGTCTATCTGCAGCAGATGATAATGGAGCTTTGCCACCTTCCCCACTGACAAAACCTTTTTTGCCTTTTCCACCACGCCTCTTCCCCTTTCCACCAGCATCTGTCATTTTGCCACTCATGTTGATTGCGACAAGATTGTGGACTGAAAATGTGGTAGTAAAAATTGAGAGGTGGTGAAGATTGCAGTGGTGGTCTAGCTTTATTAACAGCAGAATAATAAAGAATAAATATCCCTGACAATGTAACTTAGTTATAATTAGTTGGAGTGTGCAACGCAGGCAGACGTGCTGCAAATGTCCTGGCACTAGTGGGACTAAAGCAAAGTCCAATAGCCACGTATAGGATGCCACTAGGTACACTGAGTGTTTGCTAGTATAATGGCTTAGTTATAATTAGTTGGAGTGTGCAACGCAGGCAGATGCGCTCTGCAAATGTCTTGGCACTAGTGGGACTATAGCAAAGTCCAATAGCCACGTATAGGATGCCACTAGGTACACTGAGTGTGTGCTAGTATAATGGCTTAGTTATAATTAGTTGGAGTGTGCAACGCAGGCAGATGCGCTCTGCAAATGTCTTGGCACTAGTGGGACTATAGCAAAGTCCAATAGCCACGTATAGGATGCCACTAGGTACACTGAGTGTGTGCTAGTATAATGGCTTAGTTATAATTAGTTGGAGTGTGCAACGCAGGCAGATGCGCTCTGCAAATGTCTTGGCACTAGTGGGACTATAGCAAAGTCCAATAGCCACGTATAGGATGCCACTAGGTACACTAAGTGTTTGCTAGTATAATGGCTTAGTTATAATTAGTTGGAGTGTGCAACGCAGGCAGATGCGCTCTGCAAATGTCTTGGCACTAGTGGGACTATAGCAAAGTCCAATAGCCACGTATAGGATGCCACTAGGTACACTGAGTGTGTGCTAGTATAATGGCTTAGTTATAATTAGTTGGAGTGTGCAACGCAGGCAGATGCGCTCTGCAAATGTCTTGGCACTAGTGGGACTATAGCAAAGTCCAATAGCCACGTATAGGATGCCACTAGGTACACTGAGTGTGTGCTAGTATAATGGCTTAGTTATAATTAGTTGGAGTGTGCAACGCAGGCAGATGCGCTCTGCAAATGTCTTGGCACTAGTGGGACTATAGCAAAGTCCAATAGCCACGTATAGGATGCCACTAGGTACACTGAGTGTGTGCTAGTATAATGGCTTAGTTATAATTAGTTGGAGTGTGCAACGCAGGCAGATGCGCTCTGCAAATGTCTTGGCACTAGTGGGACTATAGCAAAGTCCAATAGCCACGTATAGGATGCCACTAGGTACACTAAGTGTTTGCTAGTATAATGGCTTAGTTATAATTAGTTGGAGTGTGCAACGCAGGCAGATGCGCTCTGCAAATGTC
This sequence comes from Anomaloglossus baeobatrachus, assembly GCF_048569485.1. Classification (NCBI taxonomy): domain Eukaryota; kingdom Metazoa; phylum Chordata; class Amphibia; order Anura; family Aromobatidae; genus Anomaloglossus; species Anomaloglossus baeobatrachus. The sequence goes on along the minus strand of NC_134356.1, from coordinate 482,893,321 downwards.
TTGGCACTAGTGGGACTATAGCAAAGTCCAATAGCCACGTATAGGATGCCACTAGGTACACTGAGTGTGTGCTAGTATAATGGCTTAGTTATAATTAGTTGGAGTGTGCAACGCAGGCAGATGCGCTCTGCAAATGTCTTGGCACTAGTGGGACTATAGCAAAGTCCAATAGCCACGTATAGGATGCCACTAGGTACACTAAGTGTTTGCTAGTATAATGGCTTAGTTATAATTAGTTGGAGTGTGCAACGCAGGCAGATGCGCTCTGCAAATGTCTTGGCACTAGTGGGACTATAGCAAAGTCCAATAGCCACGTATAGGATGCCACTAGGTACACTAAGTGTTTGCTAGTATAATGGCTTAGTTATAATTAGTTGGAGTGTGCAACGCAGGCAGATGCGCTCTGCAAATGTCTTGGCACTAGTGGGACTATAGCAAAGTCCAATAGCCACGTATAGGATGCCACTAGGTACACTGAGTGTGTGCTAGTATAATGGCTTAGTTATAATTAGTTGGAGTGTGCAACGCAGGCAGATGCGCTCTGCAAATGTCTTGGCACTAGTGGGACTATAGCAAAGTCCAATAGCCACGTATGGGATGCCACTAGGTACACTAAGTGTTTGCTAGTATAATGGCTTAGTTATAATTAGTTGGAGTGTGCAACGCAGGCAGATGCGCTCTGCAAATGTCTTGGCACTAGTGGGACTATAGCAAAGTCCAATAGCCACGTATAGGATGCCACTAGGTACACTGAGTGTGTGCTAGTATAATGGCTTAGTTATAATTAGTTGGAGTGTGCAACGCAGGCAGATGCGCTCTGCAAATGTCTTGGCACTAGTGGGACTATAGCAAAGTCCAATAGCCACGTATAGGATGCCACTAGGTACACTAAGTGTTTGCTAGTATAATGGCTTAGTTATAATTAGTTGGAGTGTGCAACGCAGGCAGATGCGCTCTGCAAATGTCTTGGCACTAGTGGGACTATAGCAAAGTCCAATAGCCACGTATAGGATGCCACTAGGTACACTGAGTGTGTGCTAGTATAATGGCTTAGTTATAATTAGTTGGAGTGTGCAACGCAGGCAGATGCGCTCTGCAAATGTCTTGGCACTAGTGGGACTATAGCAAAGTCCAATAGCCACGTATAGGATGCCACTAGGTACACTAAGTGTTTGCTAGTATAATGGCTTAGTTATAATTAGTTGGAGTGTGCAACGCAGGCAGATGCGCTCTGCAAATGTCTTGGCACTAGTGGGACTATAGCAAAGTCCAATAGCCACGTATAGGATGCCACTAGGTACACTGAGTGTGTGCTAGTATAATGGCTTAGTTATAATTAGTTGGAGTGTGCAACGCAGGCAGATGCGCTCTGCAAATGTCTTGGCACTAGTGGGACTATAGCAAAGTCCAATAGCCACGTATAGGATGCCACTAGGTACACTAAGTGTTTGCTAGTATAATGGCTTAGTTATAATTAGTTGGAGTGTGCAACGCAGGCAGATGCGCTCTGCAAATGTCTTGGCACTAGTGGGACTATAGCAAAGTCCAATAGCCACGTATAGGATGCCACTAGGTACACTGAGTGTGTGCTAGTATAATGGCTTAGTTATAATTAGTTGGAGTGTGCAACGCAGGCAGATGCGCTCTGCAAATGTCTTGGCACTAGTGGGACTATAGCAAAGTCCAATAGCCACGTATAGGATGCCACTAGGTACACTAAGTGTTTGCTAGTATAATGGCTTAGTTATAATTAGTTGGAGTGTGCAACGCAGGCAGATGCGCTCTGCAAATGTCTTGGCACTAGTGGGACTATAGCAAAGTCCAATAGCCACGTATAGGATGCCACTAGGTACACTAAGTGTTTGCTAGTATAATGGCTTAGTTATAATTAGTTGGAGTGTGCAACGCAGGCAGATGCGCTCTGCAAATGTCTTGGCACTAGTGGGACTATAGCAAAGTCCAATAGCCACGTATAGGATGCCACTAGGTACACTGAGTGTGTGCTAGTATAATGGCTTAGTTATAATTAGTTGGAGTGTGCAACGCAGGCAGATGCGCTCTGCAAATGTCTTGGCACTAGTGGGACTATAGCAAAGTCCAATAGCCACGTATAGGATGCCACTAGGTACACTAAGTGTTTGCTAGTATAATGGCTTAGTTATAATTAGTTGGAGTGTGCAACGCAGGCAGATGCGCTCTGCAAATGTCTTGGCACTAGTGGGACTATAGCAAAGTCCAATAGCCACGTATAGGATGCCACTAGGTACACTGAGTGTGTGCTAGTATAATGGCTTAGTTATAATTAGTTGGAGTGTGCAACGCAGGCAGATGCGCTCTGCAAATGTCTTGGCACTAGTGGGACTATAGCAAAGTCCAATAGCCACGTATAGGATGCCACTAGGTACACTAAGTGTTTGCTAGTATAATGGCTTAGTTATAATTAGTTGGAGTGTGCAACGCAGGCAGATGCGCTCTGCAAATGTCTTGGCACTAGTGGGACTATAGCAAAGTCCAATAGCCACGTATAGGATGCCACTAGGTACACTGAGTGTGTGCTAGTATAATGGCTTAGTTATAATTAGTTGGAGTGTGCAACGCAGGCAGATGCGCTCTGCAAATGTCTTGGCACTAGTGGGACTATAGCAAAGTCCAATAGCCACGTATAGGATGCCACTAGGTACACTGAGTGTTTGCTAGTATAATGGCTTAGTTATAATTAGTTGGAGTGTGCAACGCAGGCAGATGCGCTCTGCAAATGTCTTGGCACTAGTGGGACTATAGCAAAGTCCAATAGCCACGTATAGGATGCCACTAGGTACACTGAGTGTTTGCTAGTATAATGGCTTAGTTATAATTAGTTGGAGTGTGCAACGCAGGCAGATGCGCTCTGCAAATGTCTTGGCACTAGTGGGACTATAGCAAAGTCCAATAGCCACGTATAGGATGCCACTAGGTACACTGAGTGTTTGCTAGTATAATGGCTTAGTTATAATTAGTTGGAGTGTGCAACGCAGGCAGATGCGCTCTGCAAATGTCTTGGCACTAGTGGGACTATAGCAAAGTCCAATAGCCACGTATAGGATGCCACTAGGTACACTGAGTGTTTGCTAGTATAATGGCTTAGTTATAATTAGTTGTAGTGTGCAATGCAGGCAGACGTGCTCTGCAAATGTCTTTGCACTAGTGGGACTATAGCAAAGTCCAATAGCCACAGATAGGATGCCACTAGGTACACTGAGTGTTTGCTAGTATAATGGCTTAGTTATGAGTTGGAGTGTGCAGAGGACAAGAGGGTACAGTGGCAGGATTGTGGTGCTCTGGGTAGAGGAATGGAAGCCTGCCTTTCTATTCCCTCCTAATGGTGAAATGCAGGGAGGAAATCCCTGACCTTGGCTGCACAGACGCTGGCGCTGTTTTCAGGACCTGTCACCTTAACTCTGACCCTGCCGGTTTGAGCCCTTAAAAGGACTGCTATAAAGTGCTCTCCCTATGCTGTCTAACGCTGTGTATGCAGCGCATACAGCTGTATCAGCGATAGGACTCAAGACGGAGCTGCGACAGTGATGTCTGACACCAAAGACGCAGAAGGCAGATAATGGCGTCCGTGAAGAAAATGTCCGGTTTTATAATGCAGGGACATGTGACATGCAGATCCTATCACACATGCCGTTGCTTCTCTGGCTCAAAGTCCACTTAGCTGTGTGTGTGTCTGTGATTGGCTGACATGCTGGCCCGCCCCACAAGACGCGCGCGCTTAGGGAAGGAAGACAAGAAAAAAAAAAAAAAAAATGGCGATCGCCATTATAGAAACAGCAGTGATCTGAAGGCGCTGTTCACGCACACTATACACTGAAATGTGATAATAGTTTGATTCACAGAGTGACTTACACTATTACAGCAGAAACCAAGCTATGATTTAGCTGTTTTTTGGCTGCTAGAACCGTTCTCGAACGTTTCTAGAACTATCGAGCTTTTGCAAAAAGCTCGAGTTCTAGTTCGATCTAGAACATGCCCCAAAATCACTCGAGCCTAGAACTGGAGAACCACGAACCACGAACCGCGCTCAACTCTACTCATGACTGCTGATGCTGCCACCAGAATAGCAGCGCCACAGCAGCTGATTGAATAGGTGAATATTGATTATTTCCTACTCTGACTATTTTTAACACCTTAGTGATGGGGCCAATTTTGCTCTTAAAGGTGTTGTCCCATGAACAAAGTACATTTTAATAAATAGATTCTGCAATAATAATAAGTTCCACAAATGTTCCTTTGCTGAGATAATCTTATAAATGCGCCCCTGCTACTGTGTAATAGCCATGTCTGACTGCGCAGGAACATTGGTGTTTGGTGGGTGAGTTAAGTGTAGTGCTACCATCCTTGCATTGTTCTACCTCTCCCCAGCAGGGAAGCCGATTCACTCACCGCCGCGGCCGGACTGCTCCTGCCAGAGCAACATGGTCAGTCAGTTATTGTCCATACCTGCCCTCATCGGTGGTCCTGTCTGCCTCAGACATCCCTCCTGCTCCTGTCTGCACTAGAGACTCTGCCAGTCCGTACCTGAGCCAGTTCCTGCCCTGGGGGTCAGCTGCCACAGTCCCTGACACTGCCCTGGGGGTGGAACCTGCCGTCTACCCGGTAGAAGCTTAGTCAAGCCCCTCACACATAAGGATAAGTCTGGGTCCCCTCTGTGGTCCAGTGGGTCCACTTCTGCTCGACGCCCCACCACGAGCGTGTGTTACACTTAGTATTACTATTTACTCAGTTACCTGTTATTCTTCTGTGGGATATGTTAGTTTCTTTTTGTGTAGATGAGTTGCCCACAGCGCCGCAGCGGTCACCTCAGGGACACCGCTCCACCTCCAGGGACACCGCAGGGACTTCTCTTAGGGATCTTCTCTGGCAACAGGTATGTCTGGTTATTTACTTAAGAGTCGTGACGCTACTCTCGGTTTGCGGTCAGGGTTGTGGGTGACCGCCACTGCAGTTTTAACGAGCATCTGGGGCTGATGGAATCTGCAGTCGGATGGTGTGGCCTCCCAAGAGTGAGGCTGGCCCCAGGGGCCCGGGTGAATGTGTGTAGAACAACAGGTCGCAGAATAATTCAGTCTCAGTCCAAAGTGCCTTGCAACAGGTTTTTACTCACTTTCAAGTGCTTCGAGTGGTACCCGGGCGATACTGAGATACACCAGGAGAGAACCAGGTATCATTCAGGCTGGATTAAGGGTAACTGTTAGCTCGCCTTCCTAGCACTTCTTGTTTCGGACAACCCCTGACTTAAAGTACCGTGGGATTCATCCAGGGAAGTCGCAACTGCCTTTTTTCCCCTTTCTGGCCCGTTTGCTGGCAGCGTGGACCAAGGTGGATAGCTCAGGCTCAATCCTCCTTATGGGGCCCCTCATTGCTGCTGATGCTCGGACTCTGTTTTGGTTGGTGTGGGACTTGTTGTCCACCCCACCGGCAGGTTTAGCAGACCACTAAATGGATGTCTGGCTCTAGGGACCTGTTCCCCGTGCGTGCCTACCCACCAGAAGTCTCCGTACATGACCAGCTGACTTCCTCAACGTCTTTCTTGACCAGCTGGCTTCCTCAGCGTCTTTCTGTCCAACTTCTGGTGACCGTTCTCCCCCCCCAACAGCCACTAAACGTGCAGGGTCTGACTAGCATGTCCGCTCTCCTGCGTCTCCGCTTCAGACTTGGCTTGCTCCTCTCCTACTCCTTTTTCTGACTGCCAGTGCAACCTAGCTACCAGCCTCTCTACCGCACCCCTTGATTGGATGTGGAGGCACGCCCCCTCCTGGGTCTGCCCAGGGGTCCCCTCAATGGTGTGTGAGATCTGGTCACTATGTGTCTGTGCGTACACACCCTATTCCAGCCTTCAGGACTACCTGTTTGCACTCACCCAGCATGGGTGCAGTACTCAGTGGTGCCTGACCAGGTCAGGGGCGCCACATAGACACCCTTTGTTACGGTTGCTGCGAGCACTGGAGACTATGTCCAGATTTCTTGCTACTGCACATGTGCGAGCGCTGGAGACTAAGTCAAGATTTCTTGCTACTGCACATGTGCGAGCGCTGGAGACTAAGTCCAGATTTCTTGCTACTGCACATGTGCGAGCGCTGGAGACTAAGTCCAGATTTCTTGCTACTGCACATGTGCGAGCGCCGGAGACTAAGTCCAATCTTGGAGCCATTGCACATGTGCGGGTGACATCATCGCTGACACGAGGTCACATGTCTCTGACACCTTCTATGCCGATTGGTCGCTGGTCATGTGCTTGTGACGTCTTGCTCGGTGATAGGCCAGCATGACGTCACTCCTGTCGTTCTGGAAGCGGATTGGCTCTGGTGTCCTCCATCTTGGATGAGGCACAGAGTCTATATAAGACCCTGACACACGCCGCATGGTGCTCAGTCCTCTTGGTTCATGCATATGAGTAGACGCTCTGTGCGCGTTCCTCTAGGCATTCCTCTGTCTATGCTAGGTGAGCGCTACCGGCAGGGTAGCGTTCTTATACCTTACAGCTTCGGCTGCTGTCCGTATCCTTACCTCTTAGGGGAGCGGACATAGGCAGGTGCCTGAGGCACATGGTCTGGCTGGGCCTTGTGATTGTACTCGTAGGTGGACGTTGCCGCTAGGGTAACGTTCCTTATACTGCGTCTGGCAGTTGTTCGTATCCTCGCACACTAGGGGAGCGAACAGAGGTAGGAGCTTTGTGCGGCTTACGCTGCTGTTCGTCTCTTTTGCACCACTAGAAGAGCGGACCTAGGCAGGTGCCATATCTAGTGGTTCGTGTCCTCGCACACTAGTGGAGCGAACGCAGGTAGGAGCTTTGTGCGGCTTACGCTGCTGTTCGTCTCTTTTGCACCACTAGAAGAGCGGACCTAGGTAGGTGCCATTTCGCACACATTGCCTTTGTCTCTGTGATTATTAACAGAGATCATTCCACACACCCTCCAAGTAAGGGAGGAATTGCTTTACTTTCTTATTATATCCTTCTGTGAGTTAACAGAGGTATCGCACTCTGCCATAGTCTGCAGCAAAGTCTTTGCACGGTGGACCCTGACTGTCTGATACTCCTTTCGGTTATTATCAGACAGCCCCCCGTAACATTAGGACTGAGCCAAGGGTCTGGCAGTTATGGCAGAATATCAGCAGTTACACCGTTACATACAAGTACTTGAGTCACGGCTCGAGAGTATAGAGGATAAACCTCAGACCATGGTGACATCTGCACATGATCCTCGACTTGCTCTACCAAACAGATATTCTGGCGATGCCAGATCATGTCGTGGTTTCATTAGTCAGTGTCAGATACACCTAGAGGTTAACTCTTCTCGCTTCTCTACGGAGAGGTCCAGAGTAGGCTTTATCATCTCCTTACTTCAGGACAAAGCCTTAGAATGGGCGACTCCCCTATGGGAGCGCTCTGATGTGGTTACTCTGAGACATCAAGACTTTCTTGATGCTCTTAAGGCGGTATTCATGGGTCCGCAGGTTACCCATGATGCGGCCCTGAGACTGTTAGATCTATCTCAGGGTTCGTTATCCACTAGTTCTTATGCCATTGCTTTTAGAACTCTGGTGGCAGAACTAGATTGGCCAGAGAAGGTGTTGATTCCTATCTTCTGGAGAGGGTTGGCTGGCTATGTCAAGGATGCCCTTGCTACTCGTGAAGTCCCTGCTTCTCTGGAGGACTTGATCACAGTAGCAACGAGGATCGATGTACGCCATAAGGAACGTAGACTCGAGGTCTCTTCCTCACGCCCTAAGCATCGGGCTATTCCAGTTGTTGAGGGTCCACTACCATCTTCCTCAGCATCTGAAACATCTCCCACTCCTATGGAGTTAGGTCATACGTTCTCCAGACTACGCAAGTCTGGTCCTCCTATATGTTACGTATGTCGTCAGGCTGGGCACTATGCCAACAAGTGTCCTAGTCGTCAGGGAAACTCCCTGGCCTAGTAACCATTAGAGGGGGGTTACTAGAGACGTCTTCTGCACCCTCTAAGTGTTGTATCCCAGGTCAGCTCTCGTTATCTGAGAATACATGGCCTATTATGGCTTTTGTGGATTCCGGAGCTGACGGGATTTTTGTGTCCTCAGGATTTGTAAAGGGACACAATATTCCCTCTATCATGTTAGAGGCGCCTATTCCTGTCCGTGTTGTTAATGGAACTATGTTGTCTGACTCCATTACATTGAGGACAGTTCCCTTGCGCCTTTCCCTGTCTCAGGGTCACATAGAGGAGATTTCTTTTCTTGTTTTGCCTGAGGGTATAGACGACGTCCTTCTGGGTCTTCCATGGCTTCGGACTCATGCTCCTCACATTGACTGGGAGTCTGACAGCATTATTAGTTGGGGTTCGAAATGTCAGTCCCGATGTCTTCCCTTACCACCTAAGGTCGTTGCAGTTGCATCAACTGATCTCTCTCCCATACCTACACCCTATTTGGATTTCGCTGACGTGTTCTCCAAACAGGGTGCTGAGGTTCTTCCACCCCATAGGCCGTATGACTGTGCCATAGACCTTATCCCAGGTTCGGTTCCACCTAAAGGCAGGGTTTACCCCCTGTCGATACCTGAGTCGGAGGCCATGTCGACCTATATAAGAGAGAGCTTAGAGAAGGGGTTCATTCGTAAGTCTGTCTCTCCCGCGGGAGCTGGGTTTTTCTTTGTTCGGAAGAAAGAGGGTGATTTGCGTCCCTGCATAGATTACAGGGGTCTCAACGCAATCACAATAAAGAACAAATACCCATTACCTTTAATTTCGGAGCTCTTTGACAGACTGAGAGGAGCTCAAGTTTTTACGAAGTTGGATCTGCGGGGTGCGTATAACTTGGTACGAATTCGAGAGGGTGACGAATGGAAGACCGCTTTTAACACCCGAGACGGTCACTATGAATACCTCGTCATGCCTTTTGGGTTATGTAATGCACCCGCAGTATTTCAGGACTTCGTAAATGATGTGTTCAGGGATTTACTGTTATCCTCAGTAGTGGTGTATCTGGACGACATCCTGATTTTTTCTCCTGATCTGGAGACTCATCGTCAGGATGTCGTTCGTGTCCTTTCCCGTTTAAGGGAGCACTCATTGTTTGCTAAACTCGAGAAATGTGTATTCGAGCAGTCCTCATTGCCTTTTTTGGGTTACATTATCTCACAAGAGGGTCTGGCTATGGATCCTGCGAAGCTCTCTGCTGTCCTGCAATGGTCCGAACCTCATTCCTTGAAGGCGGTGCAACGCTTCTTAGGATTTATAAATTATTACAGGCAGTTCATACCCCATTTTTCTACTTTGGTGGCCCCTTTGGTGGCCTTGACTAAGAAAGGTGCTAATCCCAAAGCCTGGTCTACTGAGACATCTCAGGCTTTTGAGGCAGTAAAAAGACACTTTTCAACTGCTCCCGTTCTTCAAAGACCCGATGAGAGTAAGCCCTTCCTCTTAGAGGTTGATGCCTCTTCAGTGGGTGCTGGTGCGGTCTTGTATCAAAAGAATGGTGCAGGTAGAAAAAGGCCGTGTTTCTTCTTTGCTAAAACCTTTTCACCGGCAGAGAGAAACTATACCATTGGGGATAGGGAACTGCTCGCCTTGAGATTAGCCTTGGAGGAGTGGCGTCACTTGCTGGAAGGAGCGAAACATCCTTTCCAGGTCTATACAGACCATAAGAATCTGACGTACTTACAAACTGCTCAGCGTCTGAATCCTCGCCAAGCCCGCTGGTCCTTGTTTTTCTCCCGCTTTCACTTCTCCATCAACTATTTGTCTGGGAGTAAGAATAACAAGGCAGACGCCCTGTCTCGCTCTATGCTTTCTACCCAGGAAGAGATTGACGAACCTCGTCTTATCCTTCCCTCCAGGGTTTTTCATACGCTCTCCCCTGTGACGTTAGACCAAATCCCACCGGGCAAGACATTTGTTCCGCCTGATCGACAGAATGATATACTGTCATGGGCCCACACCTCAAAGGTGGGTGGGCATTTTGGTATTAGGCGGACACGAGAGTTACTGGAGAGGTGGTATTGGTGGCCACACTTAGCCAGCCACGTCAAGAGATATGTCGGTTCCTGCTACTCGTGTGCTCGCAACCGTCCATTACGGCAGAGACCGGCTGGGCTCTTGCATCCTTTACCAGTGCCAGATAGACCATGGGAGGTGGTAGGCATGGACTTTGTGGGTGATCTTCCATGTTCACAGGGACATAGATTTGTGTGGGTCATTACGGACCATTTCTCCCGGATGGTTCATCTCGTACCGTTATCGAGAATCCCATCTTCCAGGGTACTAGCCAAACTATTCCTCAAGCATGTGTTTAGGCTTCACGGGATGCCAGATCGTATCATTTGTGATAGAGGCCCGCAATTTACTTCCCGTTTCTGGCGAGATCTTTGTAGCCTTCTGCAAATTGAGTTGAATCTCTCTTCGGCATACCATCCGGAGACTAATGGTTTGGTTGAACGTACCAATCAATCTATGATTATATACCTTCGACACTTTGTTGCTGAGAACCACGATAACTGGTCCTCCCTCCTACCCTGGGCAGAATTTGCCCTTAACAATTCGCTGGCTGAGGCCACTGGGCAGACACCGTTCGTACTCAATAATGGGCAACACCCTAGGGTACCGGTACCGTTTCCCGCTGCTGCACCTCCTCTTCTTGTGGCCGACTGGGCAACTAATGCCAGAGAGGTTTGGGATCGGACTCAAGAGTCGATCCAAGCAGCTAAGGACCGTATGAAGACGGTGTCCGATCGGTTTCGTCGCCCGGCTCCTGTCTTTTCTCCAGGGGACTTTGTGTGGCTCTCTGCAAAACACGTGAGACTTAGAGTGAGCTCTGTCAAATTTGCTCCTCGCTTCCTGGGTCCTTATGAGGTTCTTCGACAGGTAAATCCTGTAGTCTATCAATTGAAGTTACCTGTCCATCTTAGGATTCATGACAAATTCCATGTCTCACTGCTAAAGCCGGCTATTTTACCTCACGCTCGTGAAGTGCACTCTCCTGCCTCTGATTCCTCTCGCTCTAGCTATGAGGTACGAGCCATAGTTGGTTCTAAGACGGTTAGAGGGCGCAGGTTCTTCTTGATAGATTGGGAGGGCTATGGCCCGGAACATCGCTCTTGGGAGCCTGAGGAGGCTGTCCATGCTCCCGACTTAGTTGCCGATTATCTGCGTCGCCGGGAGGGGGGCCCTTGAAGGGGAGGTACTGTTACGGTTGCTGCGAGCACTGGAGACTATGTCCAGATTTCTTGCTACTGCACATGTGCGAGCGCTGGAGACTAAGTCAAGATTTCTTGCTACTGCACATGTGCGAGCGCTGGAGACTAAGTCCAGATTTCTTGCTACTGCACATGTGCGAGCGCTGGAGACTAAGTCCAGATTTCTTGCTACTGCACATGTGCGAGCGCCGGAGACTAAGTCCAATCTTGGAGCCATTGCACATGTGCGGGTGACATCATCGCTGACACGAGGTCACATGTCTCTGACACCTTCTATGCCGATTGGTCGCTGGTCATGTGCTTGTGACGTCTTGCTCGGTGATAGGCCAGCATGACGTCACTCCTGTCGTTCTGGAAGCGGATTGGCTCTGGTGTCCTCCATCTTGGATGAGGCACAGAGTCTATATAAGACCCTGACACACGCCGCATGGTGCTCAGTCCTCTTGGTTCATGCATATGAGTAGACGCTCTGTGCGCGTTCCTCTAGGCATTCCTCTGTCTATGCTAGGTGAGCGCTACCGGCAGGGTAGCGTTCTTATACCTTACAGCTTCGGCTGCTGTCCGTATCCTTACCTCTTAGGGGAGCGGACATAGGCAGGTGCCTGAGGCACATGGTCTGGCTGGGCCTTGTGATTGTACTCGTAGGTGGACGTTGCCGCTAGGGTAACGTTCCTTATACTGCGTCTGGCAGTTGTTCGTATCCTCGCACACTAGGGGAGCGAACAGAGGTAGGAGCTTTGTGCGGCTTACGCTGCTGTTCGTCTCTTTTGCACCACTAGAAGAGCGGACCTAGGCAGGTGCCATATCTAGTGGTTCGTGTCCTCGCACACTAGTGGAGCGAACGCAGGTAGGAGCTTTGTGCGGCTTACGCTGCTGTTCGTCTCTTTTGCACCACTAGAAGAGCGGACCTAGGTAGGTGCCATTTCGCACACATTGCCTTTGTCTCTGTGATTATTAACAGAGATCATTCCACACACCCTCCAAGTAAGGGAGGAATTGCTTTACTTTCTTATTATATCCTTCTGTGAGTTAACAGAGGTATCGCACTCTGCCATAGTCTGCAGCAAAGTCTTTGCACGGTGGACCCTGACTGTCTGATACTCCTTTCGGTTATTATCAGACAGCCCCCCGTAACACCCTTGCATTGATACATACTTACATATTAATGAATATTGATTTATACCTATCTTTTCTGTCTTTAGATGCAATGTATGTGTAGCGCCCCACAGAGCCTGCAAGGCTACTCGTCACCGGGTCAGTGGTATTTGGGGTTGCTGTGAATGGCCTGACCCGCCTCCATGGCCCCGTCGGCTACATCAAAGAGGGTGCAAGGGATGGGGGTTTGCTTTGCAGCGCCACTCGTGGTATATGGCCAGGGATTAGCCGCCGCTGCGAGATGTCACTCTCTTCCGGGGCTGATGGCAACGTAGCGAAGATAGTCTAGCTCCCCACAGGTAGAGCGAGCCCCAGGGAGGACGGTGGTGACAGGGGAAGGGCCGTTGGCACCGAAGCGCGGGGTGGTGGCGGCGCCGGCAATAAGAGGCTGAGGCAGCGGTTGCGGTTCCAGATCTTTTACTCTCAGTTTGAGTGCTGCGCCCTCGGTGTACCAGTCATCGCCGTCATGGGCCCCAGCCGATTGCGGATGAATCAGAGGTCACCACCATTGTTGTGAAGCATGTGAGACCTTCCTCCATTGCACCCAGTAGTGTGGAGCCCCGTGGGGTGAAGCTACTTGGAGACCCCAGTGTCCTTGGCTTTAGATGCTGTCCAGTACGCAAGCAGCGCGAAACTTGTTATGGACTCGACCGTGGTCATGGCTCCTGTCTCTATATGCTGCTGGTGCCACGGGACTTTTGGTGGTGGGCAATAGGATGTGAAATCCCCTTTCCCTGCAGATTCTGGTAGTCCAACAGGAAGTATGTTCTACCCTGGCGCCAGTCCCGAAGGGGCTGTTGGGGCTCATCCTCCGGCTACCGTGTTGCTCCTCTGTCTCACAGCTCCACCCGGTAGTCTTCTGCTTCTCTCTCAGTCTGCCCGGTACCCGGTTGGCCCCACTGGGTGGAGACGTTCAGCATCCCCCCAGATGCCTTGCTCTTCTCTGTCTCAAGCTGTGCTCTTTTGTGTCCCAGTCAGTTCTGTCTCTGAAACTGCTCTCAAACTGTTCTGAATGGAAACTGTGTGTGCTCGCTCACTTCCCCAGGCATCCCCCAGCTTCCTGATGACTCACCAGTGCTGGGGAAAACCCATTGCTATGGTGCCCACCTGTGTTGTGTAACTGCTGGCTGGCTGTGTTGTGTAAGCCATGAGCACAGGATGTTGTGCAAGCTAGAAAACACCGGTGGTTAACCTCTTCTTACCCAGAATAAGCATTGCACCTCAAGTCAGATGCAATACCCTGTGGAGACTGAGCCCCAGGGGCAACACATATGTATTATACCTTGAATTAATAGGGTTCCCACAGTTGCTCATTCACCAGTTATAATCCTTGTTTTTAACGCCGGGATTATTTTTATATGTTTTTAAATAATTGTATTTAATAAAGTAATTGGTATGATTAATTTCTTTTAATTTCTTTTTGTACAGTGCCTATATGGGGCGCACACATTTACTAGGAGTGCAAGTTTCAGTAGTTCTCTTTAGTTTTTTAGTAAAGTTAATGTTAAAATTTTTAATTTGTGTCCATGAAATGAGTGGTCCAAAGTATGCATGAAATGTAACTTTGATAACTAATAGAAAGAGAGCTAACTAAATCTGAGCCAAATTAAGTTTTTAATTTAGATATACAAAAACTTAAATATTTTTCATTATATTTGCATGCAAGAAAGTTATAAGATCTTATTAGAAAAACCCATTTCTATTCTTAAAGAGGACCTATCACTTACTCCAAATATATTTATTAAATACCGTATAAAAATCAACCAGCTCCCCTAAGTTTTCCACTCTTTCCTTTTTGCTCTACATCACTCCTTTGCAGAAATATTTACGCTTGTTAATTTTGGAGTGCAGTATGTGAAATCTCTGTTTGTGGTCTGACTGAGTCTTTCTTCTGAGTCTTCACAGGGGATGTGCAATTTCACCCATCTCTCCAAAATGCCGCCAAGCATACTTAGGCAGCATCTAAGGCTGTTAGTCTGCTAGACAAGCCATCATGCTGTGTTTGGCAGAGTCTGGGAGAAAGGGATGAAAGTGTGTGCCTCCAGAGGAGACTCTGAGAAACCTCCAGTTGGTCTGAAACCAGAGATTTCACATGCTGCTTTCCAAAAGCAACAAATATGAATATCTCTGCAAGAGCAGCACAGCACAAAATAGAAAAGAGATGTAAAGTCATAGGAGTATTTTTAAAAGGTATTTAACTCGATTTTATTTTTAAACAAGTGACAGGGCCTCTTTAAGAGATCTTAAATCAGTTGTCCAAGATAATTTAGGCATAGCCTCTCATTTAAGAACAAAATGAGCCAAAAAAGGAGTATATAAAATCTTACAGACGATGGGCTTCAGACATTCTTACATACATTATACCTGCAAGATATGTTATAATTCCACCGCTATAAAAAAATTTCACAAGAGATCAAATTATAAAACATCCTGCTGCCTTAGCACCATAACATTTTCCTTGACGTCAAAGACGGTACTAAGTTGGGGTTATTGCAGCAGATATGGCAGAATGACATGCATCTAGACTTCTTTATTGGCTGTGCCTTGAACGATTTGTGTCTTGAACTGGATTCCTGTACTGATAATATGTCCGCTACAGAACATTCTCAGGTGGCATTTTTTTTTGTGTGTGTGTGTGTGTGTGTGTCTAAATGCTAAGTTTTATGATATGCTGCATTCCTATTTGACTGAGCAAGAAGTTCTTGGCATGAATGATTAAAAGAATGTCAGGCTACGTCTTACCTGGTCTGAATGCATTTGCATGCAGAATACCATATTATAAATTGCCAAAAAAGGCAATTTCTTTGAGTATAATCACAAGGCATTGACTAAGCAAACAATTTCCTTTCAGTTCTGCAAATATTAGTTACATTTACAACATTCACACTCAGTAAATTCCAGGCAGATGTTCTTTTTTTAAAAGGTTTTTGTACCGGCTCTGCAGCAGTCGAACTGCTCGGATCCGGGGTTGCCGTGGCTCGAGGGTCTCCGGACCCGGGGACTCGGGGTCACCCGAAAATGAAAGGGGGCTATTTACAGGGGATTAATGTTCGTGACGCCACCCATGGTTCGCGGCAAGGGTGTGCCGCCGCTGCCGATGGGAGTACCCGGGGGAGATGGAGCGGGGCAGCCAGATGACGTTGCCTCCACAGGTAGGGGAGGCCCCGGGACTCTGGATGGTGGAGTGTAGGGGAGCGTAGTGCAGGTTGGATGCAGGAGAAAGCAGCGTACTCACTCAGGCTGTGTTGGTGTTGATGCGACTATAAAGCAGACTCTGACACAGGAGTAAACCAAGTCTCTGGGTGCTGCTGCCACTTCAGGGAAGTCCGCTCCTGTTGGTATTGCTGATGGTCTGTAACCTGCCTCCATGCACTAGAATTTAGATGTTCTGAGTGCCCCCTTGGCCTGAAGCTGTCGGGGTCCAGCTCCCTATAATTAAATAGAGGAGCTGTGCTCTCGATGGCTGACACTTGGGATTTCAGTGGGCCGCATAAGCTGAAAAGCCCTATCCTCCTCGTTGTGTTGATGCCTTCGATCTCTGAGCTCTTGGGTAAAGTTCATAAAAAAAGACTATCCTCGACAGGTTAATTATCAGATTGCGTGAAGCTACTCCCTGATCTAGGGTCCAGTACCCTGCCGTGCTCGGTACCGGTTCGGTTACTAGATTTTCCGGTGCCGACCATTCTCCTAAACTAAGTCTGGCACCCCTTTCTAATACCCTGCGACCGGGTCTCCGACTACTCCGGTTCCAGACCGTCTGCGAACTAGCCAACGTCTCTCAGGGAGCTTCAACCAACTCCCTCCAGCTCCTCACTCTTTGAGGGCTACCACTCCACTGACTCAGGCCCTCCCACCAGTCTGTCAGACCCCTAGGCAGGTGGCCCTGTTCCAGCTAGACCACCCACTGGTGTGCCTGAGAGGGTGTGGTGTGAGGTGTGGTTAGAATTTGAATGCTGATGGAGCAATACCAAAGGTTAGGATACTAGAACCATGGGGGGTTGAGCTCTGCACCCAAAGAGATAGGAGTGCAGTACCCTGTGACACCCTGACTAGTTCAGGGGCGTCACATTTTGTTTTTGGAATTTCTATATAACTGTAAAAACAGTTATTAAATAATTCTCATGTGTTAGAGATTCATTCACAAGCAAATTATGTAGACCACTATGAGGCTTCCTTCATAGGTTCGTGTCTCCGGTATGTGTTTGGTCCATTTCCGCACGAGCCGGAGACACGGGCACACATAAACCGTTTAAAATCAATGGGTTTGCGCTCACGTGCGTGTTATGCCATAAACCGTGTGTCCGTGTGGAGCATACGTGTGCCCGTGTGCTCCACACGTAGGCATGTCCGTTTTTCTCCGGCATCACGGGTGTCACATGGACCGCACACGGAATTTCTATGCTCACCCTCTCCAGCACTGATGTCTCTGCCGCTGCTGTCACTTGCTTCTGACCCCCGCTCATTATGCTCATCGCATATTCACTCCACTGTGGGCCAGAAGCAGCAGCAGCAGGGAGTCGGCGGGACTAGAGACCGTAGATCAGAACCACGGCCAGCAACGCCAGGGACCGGTAAGCAGAAAGTTCCTGTTCTCCATGTATTATCACGGATAGCACACGGAGAACACAAGCGTGCCATAAACACGGCATACAGAGGGCAATACGCACCTTTGACACATCCATGAAAAACGTGCGAGATTTTCACGGACATGTGAAAAAGGCCTGCATCTGTGAATACCGCCATAATGATTTGATATACTAAACCTTTCAATAAGAGCAATGACAATGCACTTGAGCCGAGATACAAATATTAATAGTCATACATATACAGATGTTTGTGAATCCTGGACACTAACAGTACAAAACTGAATCCATTTATACAGCTATACGCAGGACCATAGGCCATACCAGCCCTCATCCCTCACAACTTACAGACATTAACATAATAGCAAAAGCTCCTATAGCCAAAATAACCAGACTTTCTAGCAATATGTACTCCTACCAATACCCTTACATAACTGTGTAATCACTCCCAACCATCTGCCCCATATGTTTCAAAATCTATTTCTGTTCTCCTGAACATTGAAATTTCAACACTAAAAAGGAAAAGTTGTGAAAGTTTGAAAATCACAGGATTCGCAGACTTGTGAATTACATGCAATTGATGAAAAAATGGAAACAACATTTTCAAAACATCTCAATTTTTTCATTATCAAATATACATGTACATAAACGCCTTGGCATGCTGACAATGAGGTTATTATTGGTTGTCTGAAGAATATTCTGCCACTATGAATGTTCTCGTGTATGCAAATCATCAAGATTATCTGCTGGCAGCTCCCTTTGCTAATGCAGGCAATTGACATCACAGATGTGCTCCATGGGAGACAAATCCGGAGATCCCGCAGACTATGGTAGCAAGCCACACAAGCAGGCCTGGTGTTGTCGTGTTGAACATTTCTCCGACACTGGAGAAATGGCCATACCACTGTAACACCACCAAATCAATGTAATGCTGAGCTGTTTTTGTACTTTGAATGAAGACGAGCGGGTTCAGGCTACTGTGCTTCATGCTACCCCACACCATAATCACGAGAGTAGAACCAGTGTGATGTTCCCTCTTAAAGGCCTCTTCAAGGTGTTACCCATTTAGGGTCCAGACCAATCTCTGGCTATTTTTGAGTCTAATACAAAAGCGAGTGATTGCTAAAAAGATAGATCTTAATTCAAGCCTTTACGCTATGTGCGCACGCTGTGGTTTTTTTTGACGTTGCGTTTTTGTGCATTTTTGGCCGCTAAAAACGCACAAACACGTATAAAAACGCATCGGTAAAAACGCATACGTTTTTACCACGTTTTGGTGAGTTTTTGGCTGCGTTTTTGATCTCTGCGTTTTTCTGCGTTTTTCCAATGCATTGCATGGGGGGAAAACGCAGGAAAGAATTGACATGTTCATTTTTTTTTTAAGCTCAAAAATGCAGCTTAAAAAAAAAGTTGTGCGTGGACAGAAAAAATGAAAAGTCATAGACTTTGCTGGGGAAGCAAAGTCATGCAGTTTTGAGCCCAAAAATGCACCCGAAAAACGCGCAAAAACGCCGTGAAAAACGCACTGTGTGCACATAGCCTTACAGTTGTTTTGTTCTTATTGTGTGGCCATCTGGCTCATAGCCCAATGTCATTTAAATGCCTTCTGATGTTGTGTAGACACTGTTTGATGCCTTAGCCTTGGTAAGTGACCTCCAATTTCACTTGCATTACAGAATGGACTGTGGAATCAGTGGTCCTACCATTTCTCAGACATGCCCCAGGAGCTTTTAATCAACATGACAATGCTAGGCCACATGTTGCTTGTTCGACTGTAAGCAGCCTACATGGCCTAAACGTGTTATCATGGCCTACAGAATCTACAAATATGTCTTCAATGGAACACATCTGAAAGATTAATGGTCAGCAATTGCAAAGTGAGCTGCCAGCAGCAGAGCTCAATGATTTGCATGTCCGAGTGCAATCAGCATGGAAGACCATTAATAACCTCATTGATAGAATGTCAAGGCATGTAAGTGTGTGTATGTCTGAGCCTGGCACTCATACTCGATACTGAATAATTCAAGATATTTTAAAAGTTCTGTTTCCATTTTTCCATATTTTGCATATCATGAACATGTCTATCCTTCCAGTGATTTCCATAATTCCACAACTTTTTCTTTTTGACATTGCAATTTCATTGTTAAGGAGTGTGATTAGTCACCAAACTCAAGAAGATACTATAGAGTTCATGTCATAATAATTACTTTTCTGGCTCAAAAGAGTAAATATTCAAAGATCTTTTTAAAAGATCAGATAAAGTCATACATAACTCCTAACGAACAAACTTGATGGAAGACGATCCTAGGGAATTCAAATTGCTTGTGCAGTAACAAGAGCACTTCCGTCCAAAAGGAGAGACGCTTAGTAAGGCCTCCAACACACATCCGTGAAAAGCACGCACGTGTCATACGGTCCATTTTTCAGGTCCGTTTTCCATTTTTAAGTCCGTTTTTATGGTACGTGTGGCATCCATGTGTATTGTGTATGCTAGCCATGTGTGCGTGTTGAATGTCCGTGTGTGCGTGAGATACGTAAGTGACATGTCCGTGTGTTGTCCGTGTGAAATGTTCCGTGTGTGATGCACAATGTCATTGATACATACCCGCTGACAGCAGACAGCGACGCGTGATGAGAATGAACTCGGGTGAACTTCACCCGACTTCATTGTGATACCACGGCTCTGTCTGTGTTGCTTACTGATTAGCGGTCACCCGTGCAGGACTCACTGGTGACCGCTAATCCCCTGAGTCACTGAAGTGAGCAGCGCGATTAGCGCTGCTGTCACTCAGGTTACCCACGGCTAGCTGGATCCTCCACCCATGACCGCAACTCACCTGTGACTTCATCGCTGTCACTCGGGCGACTTGCAGTCACAGTTGGAGGATCCAGCGGTGGCCGCGAGTAACCTGAGTGACAGCACAGCTGATCGCGCGGCTCACCTCAGTTGCTGTGTGGATCTGGCAGGAGCGGCGGGGTTCTTCTGCTGCTCCTGTCACCTTCATGTAGCAGAGCTGGAAGCGACGCAGGGCCTCCGTGAATTACGACGGACATGGATGGCTTTTTCGGGCTTAATAAAGTGGTGAACGAGGGTATTTGTTAGTGTTTATTATTCCAAATAAAGGATTTCTTCAAGTGTATGTGTCTATTTACTGTAACTTACAGATTAATCATGGAAGGTATCTCGGGGAGACGCCTGACATGATTAATCTTGGACTTAGTGGCAGCTATGGGCTGCTGCCATTAACTCCTTATTACCCCGATTGCCAACGCACCAGGGCAAATCGGGAAGAGCTGGGTAGAGTCCCAGAACTGTCGCATCTAATGGATGCGGCTATTCTGGGCAGCTGCTGGCTGATATTGTTAGGCTGGGGGGCTCCCCATAATGTGGGGCTCCCCATCCTGAGAATACCAGCCTTCAGCCGTTTGACTTTACCCTGGCTGATACTTAAATGAGGGGAACCGCACGTCGTTTTTTTAAAATTAATTATTTATTTATTTTACTGCTCGATATTGACACGCCCACCAGCGGCTGTGATTGGTTGCAGTGAGACAGCTGTCACTCAGCGTAGGGGCGGGTCTCACTGCAACCAACCATAGGCGCCGGTGGGCGGGGAAAGCAGGGAATACGAGATTGATTAATGAGCGGCCGGCTTTTTCAAAATAGTAAAAGCCGCCGGAGTTTTTTTTAACAGCTGTGCAGCGCCGCGCCGGTGATCGGGGATTAGTGAGTATGAGAGCGGGGGAGACTGACTGATATGTACTGAGAGAGAGAGGGACAGACAAGACAGAGAGACCGACAGATGGACTGAGGGAGATTGACCGACATACACAGAAAAAGAAAGAATGACCGACATCGCTAGAAAAAAGCACAAAATGTACACGGAGCATACAGAGATGCATACGTGTTTACTAACGTGTGCGCACATATCTATAGACTTTCATTGGGTCCGTGTGTGCGTGCTCCGTGCAGAAAACGGACATGCTTCCGTGCAAAACGGAAACGCATACGGATCACGGACACGGACACACGGACATTATGGAATAATGCACGTGTGACCTCAAACATAGATTAACATTGGTGCACGTTTGTCCATGTCTCCGGTATATACGTAAACGGACCAAACACGCACGTGTTTCACATATGTGTGTTTGAGGCCTAAAATAACCAAGGCAAATGTAAAAAGAACATGAACCAATTTTTAGCTTTTCAGGAGTGTACTAAGCCCTACTAAGCAATTTAGATTGAATCAACTCCTTGCCACAATAGGGCATACAGTTACGTTCTATTGCATCTCCCTGACTTTAGGTACTGTCACACTAAGCGACGCTCCAGCGATCCCACCAGCAACCTGACCTGGCAGGGATCGTTGGAGCGTCGCTACACAGGTTGCTGGTGAGCTGTCAAACAGGCAGATCTCACCAGCAACCAGTGACCAGCCCCCAGCCAGCAGCGACGCGTGGAAGCGATGCTGAGCTTGGTAACTAAGGTAAATATCGGGTAACCAACCCGATATTTACCTTGGTTACCAGCGCACACCGCTTAGCGCTGGCTCCCTGCACTCCTAGCCAGAGTACACATCGGGTTAATTACCCGATGTGTAATCTGGCTATGTGTGCAGGGAGCAGGGAGCCGGCACTGACAGCGTGAGAGCGGCGGACGCTGGTAACGAAGGTAAATATCGGGTAACCAAGGAAAGGGCTTTTTGGTTACCCGATATTTACATTGGTTACCAGCGTCCGCAGAAGCCGGCTCCTGCTGCCTGCACATTCAGTTGTTGCTCTGTCGCTGTCACACACAGCGATCTGTGCTTCACAGCGGGAGAGCAACAACTAAAAAATGGTCCAGGACATTCAGCAACAACCAGCAACCTCACAGCAGGGGCCAGGTTGTTGCTGGATGTCACACACAGCAACATCGCTAGCAACATCGCTGTTGCGTCACAAAAGTCGTGCCTCAGCAGCGATGTTGCTAGCGATGTTGCTTAGTGAGACGTGGCGTTTTGATGCAGGTTCACAAGCCGTGCCTGAATCTTTCTCAGCAAATGATGGTTGTGATATTCAGCCATTATCTGTCTCTAAAACCCATGCATAGAGCAGAGCTCCATCTGTGGATGTTAGTCTATTAAATACCACTGTCAATCTCTGAATTTTCAGATTTTTTTTTCATCACTTACCAACAAATCCAAAATTATGCATGTTTGATAACACCACAATACCGTAATAATACTGAACTGGAAAATCATATTGCCAGGTAATTTTTACCATACCATTAACACTGTAAATAAATAAATAATAATTTTAAAATAATTGAGCTTTTTTTCAGCACAATTTGGCCGCACTTGGATTTTTTTTTTTACCATTTTCCAGTATATCACGTAAGAAAATTAATTTTGTAATTTGAAGGTAAAATTTGTCCTGCAAAATAATGCCCTCATATGGCTATGCAATTGTGCCGCCCCTATACCAGCAGCCGGGCTGCTCAGATCCGGATCCGCGATGGCTCAAGGGGTCTCCAGACTCGGGGGTCGTGCGGCCATTCAAATGAATGGGATTTTTACAGGGGATTGTGTTAAAGTTCGTGACGCCACCCGTGGGATGTGGTAATTTGGAGTACCACCGCTGCAGTTGGGAGTACCCAGGGTGATGGAATGGAGCAGCCAGGTGTTAGAAGCCTCCACGGGTAGGGGAGAATGCCCCGGGACTCGGTGATGGTGTTCGAGGAGTGCCATGGGGAGCGAAGGGGTCGCTTGCGTACTCACTCAGTCCACTAAGCTGACACCGACAACTGGATAAACCAAAGTTCTGGATACCGCTGCCGCTGAGGGGAGCTAGTTCGGGTCCCGTCCCCAATGGTGCTGCCTGGTGATCCGTGACATTCCTCCTGGTACTAAGTTTACTTCTCTGTTGGTCCCAGTAGTATGGAAGTTGCCGGGTCCTGCTCCCCACTATGGCTAAGTGTGGGAGCTTGCTCTCAGGGTTCACGCATGGGATTTTCTGGACCATTTGTGTGGAAAGTTCTATCCCCCTCGTTGCACTAGTACCCCGATTTTGGAGCGTGTGGAGAGCGGATCTTGGAGGCTCCGTTCTCGTCGGGTAAATTGTCAGTTTGCCTGAAGCTACTCCTTGACCTAGGGTCCACGTACCCCGTCTTGCCCTGGTCCCAGCCCGGTGATGGTGCAAGGCCGCTGGCTGTCCTCCTCGACAGTTCCGAGCCCCTTGCCATGATCCCCTGCCACCGGGGGTCCAGCTACTCTAGGCCCAGACCACCGTCTGCCACCTAGATGGCTTCCTAGGAGCTCGGCTACTGACCTCCTCTCTCCTTCACTTCCAACACACTTCTCTCTCTACTACTACTCCTGACACTCCTGACCTCCCCTAAGCAACCCCCCAAGTGGGCGACCCTATTCCAATCAGGCCGTCAACTGGTGTGTCTGGTGGGTGTGGTGCAGAGTGTACCTAGGACTTTAATTGGCTGATGTAGGCAACACCATGTAGTTGGGGACCCATAACCAAGAAGGAGGTGGATATTGCATGGGAAGGCAGATTTGTACAATACCCTGTGACGACCTGATAGTCCAGGGGCATCACACAATGAAGAAATAAAAAAGTTATGGTTCTTGGAGGGAGGAAAAAAAACAAAACGCAAAAATGAAAAATAGTCATGATGCGGAAGCGTTAAGGTCATCCCTGAAGGATCAAAGGCGTCCTCCACCTCCTTCCATTATTTTTCCTTTATATTAGGGACATCTAAAGCCCATTTAGCATGAGCGTTAGCAGAGGTCTTGACAGAAAAGGTCTGCAATAGCACATTCACATGGGTAGGTCAGCAGTCCCTAAAACCACTTCAAGACGCCAAAAGACAATTGACAATAAGGCATTGTCAAACTGACATTGTACTGCATTGACGGAGTTGTGAGTACAAAAAATTGTCATTTCTAGAAACCCTGAAACTGACAGAAATTAGGATTGACCCACAGTGGCATTTCATTTCCAAACTCTTGACAATGTTTTCAAAAGTACAGGTGATGATGAGTTTTATCGGTATAACATAAGGAAAGCAGCTGAAAGATTATCGTGAACGAACGATCCAACAAATGTTTTTTAATGATAATTTTGCAATGTAAACTGGCTGCCGATTACTTGATGAATGAACAAAACACCTGTTCATTAGGTGAAATGATGTTTTGTATTACACTTAAGGGTGCTTTACACGCTGCGACATCGCTAACAATATATCGTCGGGGTCACGTCGTTAGTGACGCACATCCGGCGCCATTAGCGTCATCGCAGCGTGTGACACCAAGGAGTGACGATCAATGATCGCAAAAGCATCAAAAATCGTTGATCGTTGACATGTCGCTCCTTTTCATAATATCGCTGCTGCTGCAGGTACGATGTTGTTCGTCGTTCCTGCGGCATCACACATCGCTATGTGTGACACCGCAGGAACGACGAACATCTCCTTACCTGTGTCCACCGCCAACAAGGAAGGAAGGAGGTGGGCGGCATGTTCCGGCCGCTCTTCTCCACCCCTCCTCTCCTATTGGGCGGCCGCTTAGTGACGGCGCAGTGACGTCGCTATGACGCCAAACGCACCTCCCTCTTGAAGGAGGGATTGTTCGGCGGTCACAGCGTCGTCGCTGAAAAGGTATGTGCGTGTGACGCTGCCGTAGCGATAATGTTCGCTACGGCAACGATCACCAAATGTCGCACGAATGACGGGGGCGGTTGCTATCGCGCACGACATTGCTAGCTATCGCTAGCGATGTCGCAGCATGTAAAGCACCCTATAAGATCATTGTTCTCGGTAGCACATCATACTGTGTAGACATGACCTGTGCTGTCGAGAATAATGGCAGTCTATGTGCCTTTAATGATCTATTATTGATTGCTCAGTGTTCATTGGGTGAGCAGTCTGTGTAAGTAGACAGCAAATTAAACAACCACTGATCAAGTTCATGATTGTGTAGTGCTACCGGTGGAATATACCAGTTGTGATGACAAAAAGTGACACTTCACTAGTCAACAATCCTGAACGACTGTTTGAAACCTTTCACTCCCTCCTGAGCCCTAAAGCACAGACCCCGGTCACCAACCTAAGCTCTGATGATCTGGCCACTTTCTTCTTACAAAAGATCAAAGACATCCGCAAAGAAATCTTTGAAAAATCCCCTCAGAGCCTGGATCCGCTCCTCTCCCGCACCTCAAGCTCACTATCAATATTCGAGCCTGTCACAGAAGAAGAAGTGACGCGTCTCCTTCCCTCTTCCCACCCAACAACATGCACCAGTGACCCTCTTCCCTCACATCTCCTTCAGGCTCTCTCCCCAGTTGTCACTACCTATCTAACCAAAATGTTTAACCTCTCTCTTTCATCAGGTATCTTTCCTTCATCATTTAAACATGCGATCATAACTGCTCTACTTAAAAAACCTTCCCTCAATCAAAACTATGCTGCTAACTACAGACCAGTCTCTAACCTTCCCTTTATCTCTAAGCTCCTGGAAGGCTTGGTCCACTCTCGGCTAATCCGCTATTTATCTGAAAACTCACTTCTTGATCCCTCTCAATCTGGTTTCCGATCCTTAAGGCCCCGTCACACTAAGCAACATCGCTAGCAACATCGCTGCTAACGAACAACTTTTGTGACGTAGCAGCGATGTTGCTAGTGATGTCGCTGTGTGTGACATCCAGCAACAACCTGGCCCCTGCTGTGAGGTCGTTGGTTGTTGCTGAATGTCCTGGGCCATTTTTTAGTTGTTGCTGTCCCGCTGTGAAGCACAGATCGCTGTGTGTGACAGCGAGACAGCAACAACTAAATGTGCAGGCAGCAGGAGCCGGCTTCTGCGGAGGCTGGTAACCACAGTAAACATCGGGTAACCAAGAAGCCCTGTCCTTGGTTACCCGATATTTACCTTTGTTACCAGCCTCCGCCGCTCTCACTGTCAGTGCCGGCTCCTGCTCTGTGCACATGTAGCTGCAGGACACATCGGGTTAATTAACCCGATGTGTGCTGTAGCTAGGAGAGCAGGGAGCCAGCGCTAAGCATTGTGCGCTGCTCCCTGCTCTGTGCACATTTAGCTGCAGCACACATCGGGTAATTAACCCGATGTGTGCTGTAACTAGGAGAGCAGGGAGCAGGCACTCAGTGTGCGCTGCTCCCTGCTCTCTGCATGTGTAGTTGCGTGCGCTGGTAACCAAGATAAATATCGGGTTGGTTACCCGATATTTACCTTAGTTACCAAGCGCAGCATCTTCCACGCGGCGCTGGGGGCTGGTCACTGGTTGCTGGTGAGCTCACCAGCAACTCGTGTAGCGACGCTCCAGCGATCCCTGCCAGGTCAGGTTGCTGGTGGGATCGCTGGAGCGTCGCAGTGTGACATCTCACCAGCAACCTCCTAGCAACTTACCAGCGATCCCTATTGTTGTTGGGATCGCTGGTAAGTTTTTAGTGTGACTGGACCTTTACACTCCACCAAAACGGCCCTTACCAAAGTCTCAAATGATCTATTAACAGCAAAATCAAAAAGCCACTATTCCCTATTGTTTCTCTTGGATCTCTCAGCTGCTTTTGACACTGTGGATCACCAACTTCTCCTCACCATGCTCCGCTCTATTGGCCTCAAGGACACCGCTCTCGCCTGGTTCTCCTCCTATCTCTCCGACTGCTCCTTCACTGTTTCCTTTGCTGGCTCTTAGGCGGGCTTTGCACGTTGCGACATCGCAGGCCGATGCTGCGATGTCGCACGCGATAGTGCCCGCCCCCGTCGCAGGTACGATATTGTGTGATAGCTGGCGTAGCGAAAACTATCGCTACGCCAGCTTCACACGCACTCACCTGCCCTGTGACCGTCGCTCTGGCCGGCGACCCGCCTCCTTCCTAAGGGGGCGGGTCGTGCGGCGTCACAGCAACGTCACACGGCAGGCGGCCAATAGGAGCGGAGGGGCGGAGATGAGCAGGATGTTATATCCTGCCCAGCTCCTTCCTTCCGCATATCCTACGGAAGCCGCAGTGAGGCCGGTAGGAGATGTTCCTCGCTCCTGCGGCTTCACACACAGCGATGTGTGCTGCCGCAGGAGCGAGGAACAACATCGGACCGTCGCATCAGCGTAATTATGAATTACGCCGACGCTGCAACGATGATACGATTACGACGATTTTGCGTTTGTTAATCGTATCATCAAGCCTTTACACACTACGATATCGCATGCGATGCCGGATGTGCGTCACTTTCAATTTGACCCCACCGACATCGCACCTGCGATGTCGTAGTGTGCAAAGCCGCCCTTACTCCACTCCTCTCCCCGTCACCTTCGGGGTTCCTCAAGGCTCAGTCTTGGGCCCTCTCCTTTTCTCTCTATATACCGCCCTTATTGGACAAACCATCAGCAGATTCGGTTTTCAATACCATTTCTATGCTGATGACACCCAATTATATACATCATCTCCAATCATCATAACTGCTTTGCTACAAAATACCAGAGATTGTCTGTCTGCTGTCTCTCAAAGCATGTCCTCCCTCTATCTGAAACTGAATCTCTCCAAAACTGAGTTTCTTGTGTTTCCTCCCTCTGCCAACCAACCTACACCCGACATCTCAATTACCTTCGATGATTTAATCATTATTCCCAAGCAGCATGCTCGCTGTCTTGGGGTCATATTTGACTCAGAACCCTCCTTCATTCCCCATATACAATGACTCACTCCCACATGTCACCTACATCTCAAAAACATCTCCAGAATCCGACCATTTCTTACTTTTGAAACTGCAAAAACCCTTACTGTCGCTCTTATTCATTCCCGCCTGGATTACTGCAACTCTTTATTGATTGGTCTCCCTCGGACCAAACTTTCCCCTCTCCAATCTATCTTGAATGCAGCAGCCAGGGTCATATTCCTGTCCAGCCGCTTCACCAATGCCTCCACCTTGTGCCAGTCACTACACTGGCTACCTATCAGCTACAGAATACAATAAAAACTCATATCCCTGACCCACAAAGCTCTCCACAGCTCTGCACCACCATATATCTCATCCCTCATCTCTGTCTATCATCCTACCCGCCCCCTTCGTTCCGCAAATGATCTTAGACTAACATCCTCCATAATACGAACCTCACACCTCCATCTCCAAGACTTTTCTTGTGCCGCGCCAGTTTTCTGGAATGCACTACCCCAAAGAATGTGACTAATATCCAGCCCCCAAGGTTTTAAGCGTACATTAAAAACACATCTCTTCTTTAGACAAGCTTATCATAATAACTTACTAACCTAACTCTCCCCCGTCCCACCTTCTAAATGCTACTTGTAACCTTCTCTCTCCTATTTTTGTCCTCACATCCTAGATACAACCAATAGCACGTAAGGGCACCCAAAAGGTTACTGTCTAAAGACCAGATCATTCATCTTTATATGTAACCAATACACTAGCATAACGATGGATGGCCAGATCTACAAGTGTGCTTCACCTTTTGTGTCCCCCTTTTTCCCCATAGATTGTAAGCTTTGGAGCTGGTCCCTCATTCCTACTGTAGCTGTTAAATTTTGTACTATTTTGTTTTGTTTTTGTCTATACAACTCCCCAACTGATTGTAAAGTGCTGCAGAATATGTTGGCGCTATATAAATAAACTTTATTATTATTATGCTATAAATTAGGGGCTGCTAGACCACCGTCATGTTTAGAGGCCTGCACATTGCGTTGACTAAATCTAGGTATTTAACTCTGCCAATAAAAGGAGCACACCTTACTTTCTTGAAGCTGGAATATCCTCCATGGGGATCATAACTGGAGATAAATTAAACAACTACACATATTTGGGCAAATGTATCACCCTGAAGAGGTTAACGCACCCTATGAGGGATTGTTCGCACACTGTGTACCAGGTTTTTCTGTGCACTCTTCAAGGCTAAAAAAATGCTACACTTTATTATACCAGCAAAGTGAATTAGGCTATGTTCCCACACTGCATCTTTTTTCTGAATGCATCTTGACTGCATCTTTTTCCTGTGGTCTCAGAAAAAGCAGCTTGTGGCCCAAAAAATTCATGACGTTTTGTTGCGTTTTTGTTAATGAGTTTTTTAAAGGAGAAACAAAATAGGATAGGATAGGATAATTGATAGATAGCTAGAATAGATAGAGAATAGATAGACAATAGATAGATAAATAATAGATAATAAATAGATAATAGATGGATAACAGATAATAGATAGATAATAAGAAAGAACATATACTAAAGAATAGATAGAAAGAAATAACAGAATAGCTTGATTGAGCGATAGTTAGCTTGGCCAGCTGTTTTTTTAATTTATTTGTTAAAAACAATGACGTGCGGTCCCCCCATTTTTTCATATCCAGCACAAAAAAAGCAGCAGCTGCAGGCTCTAACCCTTAGCTGTCTGCTGTACCTTGGCTGGTTATGCAAATAGAGGGGATCCCACGCCTTTTTTTAATTATTTGATTTATTTTTTTAAAAAATTGTCGTGGGGTCCCCCCTATTTTTTTTAAAAACCAGCCAAGGTACGGCAGACAACTGGGGGCTGATATTATTAGGGTTGGAAGGGCCATTGTTATTTGGCCCTTTCCAGCCTAACAATAGCAGCCCACAGCCACCCCAGAAGTGGCGCATCCATAAGATGCGCCAATTCTGGTGCTGGGCCTGACTCTTCCCGTTCCCCTGGTGCTGTGGCAATCGAGGTAATAAGGTATTAATTACAGCCCACAGCTGCTACTAATCCCTAGCTTAGTGATGGCAGGCATCTATGAGACCCCCCCATCACTAATCTGTAAGTGAAAGTAAATAAACACAAACACCCAAAAAATTCTTTTTTTGAAATAAAAGACAAAAAAGCACCCCTTTCACCACTCTATTAACCCCCCAAACACCCCTCTAGGTCTGACATAATCCACACAAGGTCCCACAATGCTTCCAGCACTGCTACATATCTGAAGCTCACAGTAAGGGCCATAGAACAAGACTACTCGCTGTGAGCTGTGTGCAGCAACTGAAGTGAGCCGCGCGATAAGCAGTGACGTCACTCAGGTTACCTGCGGCCACAGCTGGAGTCCTCCACCTGTGTCAGCAAATTACATGAGTGACTGAAGTGAGCTGCGCGATCAGCGGGACGTCACTCAGGTGATTTTCTGTCACAGGTGAAGGCCGTGGCTATGCTGTGGCCGCGGCTAACCTGAGTGATGTCACCAATGAGCGCACAGCTCACTTCAGTTGCGGCCTCAACTTCACAGCGGGCAGTCCTGTTCTATGGTGCTTGCTGTGAGCTTCAGATATATAGCAGTGCTGGCAGCGTTGTGGGACCTTGTGTGCATTACATCGGACCTTGAGGGTTGTGTTGGGGTTAATAAAGTGGTGACAGAGGGTGTTTTTTTGTCTTTTAATCCAAACAAAGCCTTTTTTCGGTGTTTGTTTTTATTTCATTTCACTTACAGATTACTGATAGGGGGTGTCTCTGGTAGACGCTTGCCATTACTAATCTAGGACTTAGTAGCAGCTATGGGCTGCCATTATTTATTCTACTGTACAATATAGACCCGCCCAACGGTGGTTGTGATTGGTTGCAGTTAGACAGTTGTCACTCAGCATGGGGGCGCGTCTGACTGCAACCAATCACAGCCACCGGTGGGCAGGAGAAGCAGTGCATATTCAATGAAGGTAATGAGTGGCCCGGAAAGTGAATGACTTGCCGCGGGAGCATTGTGACAGCCACGCTGGTGATTCGGTAGATATGCAGCGCTTGATCCTACCCCTTTGCACCACAATCTGGTCCCCATTGACTCAATGGGAACCGGCATCTAGCCAGATACCAGGGATCAATTGCCCACCGACCTTGAGTCAGCGAGGGATTGATCTGCCAGTCCTCCGAAATGCAGGGACAAGACGCAAAAAGAATTGACATGCTGCATCTTGGCTGTGTCTACAAAAAAGCAGCCAAGATGCAGCCAAAAAAAGATGCACTGTGCGGACAGCAAAATAGAAATCTCATAAACTTTGCTAGGAGAAGGAAACGCACGCATTTAGTTGCATCTTTGTGACATCAAAAATGCACCAAAAACGCAGTAAAAGATGCAGCGTGTGATCATAGCCTTAGATTTCTTAAATCTCATGCTGCTTATTTTTTTCTTGTAGTTTTGAACAATCAAAGTAAATTGTCAATTCTTTTAGCATTTTTGCAGTGTCCTTTACCCATTCATATGAATGAGGAGAAAAAAAGTCAAAAACATGCATACTTTACATAGTTATTGTGGCGCCCCTGAGGCTTCCGTCGCCACAGGTCATTGCACCCCATCAGCGGTGTGATGCCCCATTCTGGGAGAGGAAGAGAGTGAACTCCGGTCCCCTGGTAAATTCACACTACACCCATTGCTAGGGACACACAGGACCAGGGAAAGTGGCAGGCAACCCTCCCATGCTGCATGCTGAGAGGGGCTGTAAGACCCATCCCTGCTCCCATAGGGTGGTAGCTTAGCAACTGGGGAGGTGGGAGGAGCCACCAGAGAGCAGATAGAGAAAGGAAGGTCAAGTTAGTTTCAGTTTACCTCAGGGAGTGAAAGAGTGAGGAGCCAGCATGTAGTTGGAGAAGAAGAACGAGAGCAAGGAGGGAGGAGGAGGCCTGCTGGAGGCAGGCAAGGAGGAAAGAAAGAAAGAAGGAAAGAAAGGCTCCAAGTCAGTCAGGAGCAGAGGAACTGAAGGAGACGCTTCCTGGTGAAGATCCTGGGACCCAGAGGTCCAGGTGACACCACGCAGAGAAGGAAAGAAAGGGTCGCAGGGCCGCGGGTAGTCCTGTAGGTACCACGAGCAGTCCTTGTTGGGTACCGAAGCCGAGGGCCCAGAGGCGCTACGAGTAGCTGCAGGCTGCGGTGGCCTGGTCCACAGTGACATCGGTGGAGTGATTAGCTGCGACAGGGGACGGTCCCTAGAGACTGGAGGAGTGAAAAGACAATCTCCAAACAGTAAAAACCGAGGCCCAGGGAATTGCAAGCTCCCAGGGCCAGAACCCATAGCAGACCTTCAGAAAAGGGGTAATCAGCCGACAGGTGACCCCCCAGCCTGGAGGCTGTAATGGAGGCCAAGCCAAGTCCATCTAACTAAGGCAAGGCTAGTGAAGACAGCAGAGAAAGAGACACTAAGAGGAGGGTACCAGAGTTCACGCTCTGAATCATCCAGAAACGGCGGAGGTCCCTGACAGTGGTCCCAGCAGTCTGAGGGTCCCTACAACTGTGACAAGAACTGTGAGTAAAGAACTTGAACTGCACCCTTGGAGTTGCCTCTGTTATTCCATCTGCATAGACACTCACAAGCACCAACAGTGCCCCGGGCATTGCTCCACCTGTGGGGAGCAGTACCACCATTGCTGCTATAACATCCCCCGGAGGCCTCATACAGCAGCGGCGGCCTATTAGCCGCATACCACAGGTGGCGTCACGAACACAAACTTTATTCAACAAGCCACATATTTTCCTGACACCCACCAGGGCCACGGAGCCGGGCCCAGCCACCACTGACTACCACCGGACTAGTCCGGCCTGGCACCGGGTGTCCCATAGCCCTGGGGTGGGCGAGTCAACTTTTGGCGTCACGAACAGGATTTCGTGCCCGGTCTAACCGGGTACTGTGCGCCTGAAGAACCGTGTGACAGACTGTGTACTTTACTGAGAAACCGCCGCCATTAGCGCTGCTGAGAGCGGGAAGAAGGGGGGCGTGCAAGAAGAAAGGGCGCGAAGAGAAGCCCCGCCCCCTTGTCCAAGAAAAGCGCGCGAAGCGGTGCCCGCCATAGAAGGCGGAGGAAGAAAAGATGGCGCGTGAAGAAGCTAAAAGGATGGACGCCGAGCAACGAGCGGCCAGAGGAGGAGTGGCCGAGCCGGGACACGCACCTCAGAACCGGGTTGTGTCCTGCGTCCTGGAGAGCGGAGAAGATCCAGCAGCCGCTGCAGAGCCGGGTAAAGAGAGTGACACCCCCAGCCGGCGGAGCCCGGATTGCCAGGTGGGGCTCCTGCCCGGTCCTCCTGCAGGCGCGCGTGCCACGACCGCAGCTCCGATACCAGCACCCTGCAGCAAGACAGCGACCACCAGAACACCAGAGATGCTACTGAGGGGTGAGTCATTTAATGCCCCTGCCGGCGCGAGAGCCCCAACCCCCGCTGCCATGCCCGCGGTCCCTGGAGAGACGCCCGGCACGGCGACGCCGATCCGGGCCGCAGCTACGCCAGGTGCGGCCCGCAAAGATTTCGCCGCCGGAGCGGCGCCCATCCACACCGCAGCAGCGACGCCAAGCCCGGCCCGTCCAGCTCGGGCCCCAGCAGCGATGCCCCGCTCGGACAAGCAAGATTCCGCCGCAGCGGCGACGTTAATCCACGCCGCAGATGCGGGCCGCCAAGCCCAGGCCGCAGCCACGCCAGGTACGGCCCGTCAAGAATCGGTCACAGCAGCGACTCCAATACAGGCCGCCGCCATGCCAGGCGCGGCTCGCCAAGACCAGCAGACGCAGACTGTGCTGACCGCTGTCTACCTGCTTCCAGGTGGGGAGCCGGAGAAGAATCCCTACATGTAAAGTAGTAAGAAGCAGCTGAACTGTACATAGCCCCTCATTCTTTTTGAAGAAGTCCCTTGTGTTTCTGCCCCTCATTCTTTTCAAAGATGACACCCTTTCATGCTGTACTGCCCCTCATGCTTTTTGAAGACGTCACCCCCCCATGTTTATGTGTTACCGGGCCACTGAACTGGAATGTGGGCCCCGGTGGAAGTGTATGTGTTATGTCCTACCAGGCCTCTGGACTTAGTGGCTGGTATGTTGTGTATGTGTCTTATGTAACCAGGCCATTGGACTTAATGGCTGGTCGATTGTCCCATTATTGTTTGATTGAAAGAAACGAACTGCTGGGCTACTGGACTTGTAGTAGCCAAAGATGTAATTAGTTGCACCCGTTGTGCCCCCTACCAGAATTATGGGGGATTTGCCTGAACCGTGCAATGGACTGGAAGTGCACACATAGTTTCTTTATAAGAAGTTTGCAACGTTCATGATATGTGCCTCCCATAAAGGGAAGAAATGTTTTACAGTTTATGTTATTGCATACCAAAAATGTTTTGCAGTTCTCCATATGTTTTTGTTGTTTTTCAGCCCGAGGACGTGCTGGGATTTGCTGTGGGGGAGTGTGGCGCCCCTGAGGCTTCCGTCGCCACAGGTCATTGCACCCCATCAGCGGTGTGATGCCCCATTCTGGGAGAGGAAGAGAGTGAACTCCGGTCCCCTGGTAAATTCACACTACACCCATTGCTAGGGACACACAGGACCAGGGAAAGTGGCAGGCAACCCTCCCATGCTGCATGCTGAGAGGGGCTGTAAGACCCATCCCTGCTCCCATAGGGTGGTAGCTTAGCAACTGGGGAGGTGGGAGGAGCCACCAGAGAGCAGATAGAGAAAGGAAGGTCAAGTTAGTTTCAGTTTACCTCAGGGAGTGAAAGAGTGAGGAGCCAGCATGTAGTTGGAGAAGAAGAACGAGAGCAAGGAGGGAGGAGGAGGCCTGCTGGAGGCAGGCAAGGAGGAAAGAAAGAAAGAAGGAAAGAAAGGCTCCAAGTCAGTCAGGAGCAGAGGAACTGAAGGAGACGCTTCCTGGTGAAGATCCTGGGACCCAGAGGTCCAGGTGACACCACGCAGAGAAGGAAAGAAAGGGTCGCAGGGCCGCGGGTAGTCCTGTAGGTACCACGAGCAGTCCTTGTTGGGTACCGAAGCCGAGGGCCCAGAGGCGCTACGAGTAGCTGCAGGCTGCGGTGGCCTGGTCCACAGTGACATCGGTGGAGTGATTAGCTGCGACAGGGGACGGTCCCTAGAGACTGGAGGAGTGAAAAGACAATCTCCAAACAGTAAAAACCGAGGCCCAGGGAATTGCAAGCTCCCAGGGCCAGAACCCATAGCAGACCTTCAGAAAAGGGGTAATCAGCCGACAGGTGACCCCCCAGCCTGGAGGCTGTAATGGAGGCCAAGCCAAGTCCATCTAACTAAGGCAAGGCTAGTGAAGACAGCAGAGAAAGAGACACTAAGAGGAGGGTACCGGAGTTCACGCTCTGAATCATCCAGAAACGGCGGAGGTCCCTGACAGTGGTCCCAGCAGTCTGAGGGTCCCTACAACTGTGACAAGAACTGTGAGTAAAGAACTTGAACTGCACCCTTGGAGTTGCCTCTGTTATTCCATCTGCATAGACACTCACAAGCACCAACAGTGCCCCGGGCATTGCTCCACCTGTGGGGAGCAGTACCACCATTGCTGCTATAACATCCCCCGGAGGCCTCATACAGCAGCGGCGGCCTATTAGCCGCATACCACAGGTGGCGTCACGAACACAAACTTTATTCAACAAGCCACATATTTTCCTGACACCCACCAGGGCCACGGAGCCGGGCCCAGCCACCACTGACTACCACCGGTCTAGTCCGGCCTGGCACCGGGTGTCCCATAGCCCTGGGGTGGGCGAGTCATTATTTCTTGCCAACAGTGGTTTTTGGTGCAGAAAAACATGCTGCAAATACTCAAGGTGTGGACATACCTTATGGGTCGAGGGCAGATGCTGCATTGATTGCATCTGATATTCGGTGTTATTTATCAAGGGATCTATATTTAAATTAAGAACGTGTTCCACTTTCATGAAAATAATGGCAAAATATTTGAAAGGACTTAACTACCTTTGTCCAAGCAGATATTGAATTGCTGGCAACAGACGAGCAATACACAGCAAACCCATCACCGCCTACCAAACACACAGCAAATATATCATAGTCTCTTCATTTATTACCTGCAGCTGGGCCATATTTGCGCTGTCTATGCTGAGAAATGGTGTCACAATGTTTCTGAAGCAATTTCATATGTTTTAGGCTTTTTTTAGCCCTTTCTCTTCTTTTCCCTATTAGTTCATTTTGAAGATGCCAGAATGATATATTAGTGTAAAATATACACACTGTAATGGCTGGAGACACCTTGTGGTATCAGCACCCACCGACTGATAAGCTGTTTGAATTGGCTAATGACCTCAGTTATCATAGGAAACTTCACATACAAAGTAGCACACATTCACATGCTAAATTGTATCTGCTGCACTATAAGCTGTTACATATATATATATATATATATATATGTATGTATATATATATGTATGTATGTATGTATGTATATAAATGTATGTATGTATATGTATGTATGCATATCTATGTATATATATGTATGTGTATATATATATATATATATATATATATATATATATTTACATGTGTGTGTGCGTGCAATATGTCTGATTTCACAAGATGCACAGTATACCAAGGAGAAACAGAGCAGGCTTCTGTCTTTTGCATAGTCTTAGGCGGGCTTTACACGTTGCGACATTGGTAAAGATATATCGTCGGGGTCACGTCGTTAGTGACGCACATCCGGCGCCATTACCGACATCGCAGCGTGTAAACCCTAGGAGCGACGATCACCGATCGCAAAAATGTCAAAAACCGTTGATCGGTGACACGTCGCTCCTTTTCATAATATCGCTGCTGCTGCCGGTACGATGTTGTTCCTCGTTCCTGCAGCACCACACATCGCTGTGTGTGAAGCCACAAGAACGACAAACATATCCTTACCTGCGTCCCGCCAGCAATGCGGAAGGAAGAAGGTGGGCGGGATGTTATGTCTCGCTCATCTCCGCCCCTCCGCTTCTATTGGCCTGCCGCTTAGTGACGTCGCGGTGACGTCGCTGTGATGCTGAACGTACCTCCCCCTTGAAGGAGGGATTGTTCGGCGGTCACAGCGATGTCGCCGACCAGGTATGTGCGCGTGAAGATGCCGTGGCGATAATGTTCGCTACGGCAGCAATCACCACATATCGCATGTGCGACGGGGGAGGGTGCTATCGCGCTTGACATCGCTAGCAATTGCTAGCGATGTCGCAGCGTGTAAAGCCCACCTTACAGTCTCTGTACTCCCCAGTGTGCACTGTTACACATGTTATTGACTGTATGTTTTTTGAAAAATCCTCTACAAAAATAGTTTATATAAATAAACAAACACTCTCCACACTTTCCCTGGTTCACTATTTTATTTTTTTAAAAAAACCATGCATGTCCGATGTAGTCTAGGGATTGCGATGTAGTCCACAAATGGAAACCCGAAAGATGTAAAAAGAGAGAAATAAAACAATACAATGTCCCTCGTTCACCAATTTATTAGAAAGCAAAGCTCCCAGCTCTGACGCATTGCAGTGATTACCACTATATTACGCAATTATCTAGATCAAAGACTATGGAGCCTCCAGAACGAAACTCAATGGGCTTTGAGCAGCAGCCACTCCTAGCTGACGCTGGGCTTCTCGAGACCCGGAAACTGTGATGAGTGTTGTTAGGAACATCACCACTCATCACTTTGACCTCCCCCATCAGCGGTTTTTTGACCTCCAACTCTAAGGGTACCTTCACATTTTAGCGATGCAGCAGCGATCCGACCAGCGATCTGACCTGGTCAGGATCGCTGCTGCATCGCTACATGGTCGCTGGTGAGCTGTCAAACAGGCAGATCTCACCAGCGACCAGTGACCAGCCCCCAGCCAGCAGCGACGTGCAAGCGACACTGCGCTTGCACGGAGCCGGCGTCTGGAAGCTGCAAACACTGGTAACTAAGGTAAACATCGGGTATGGTTACCCGATGTTTACCTTAGTTACCAGCGCACACCGCTTGGCTTAGCGTGTGGAGGGAGCAGGAGCCGGCACTGGCAGCGTGAGAGCTGCGGAGGCTGGTGACGAGGGTAAATATCAGGTAACCACCTTGGTTACCCGATGTTTACCTTAGTTACAGCTTACCGCAGGCTGTCACACGCCGGCTCCTGCTCCCTGCACATTCAGGATTGTTGCTCTCTCGCTGTCACACACAGCGATGTGTGCTTATCAGCGGGAGAGCAACAATAAAAAAACGAACCAGGGCTGTGTGTAACGAGCAGCGATCTCACAGCAGGGGCCAGATCGCTGCTCAGTGTCACACACAGCGAGATCGCTAATGAGGTCACAAAAACCGTGACTCAGCAGCGATCTCAGTAGCGATCTCACTGTGTGTGAAGCACCCCTTAGACCTGAGGCACCTGAAAATCCTAAGAGAGTGTAGCACTGTGAAAATTCAGAAGTCTGCAGTCACATAAAGTCACTGCAGACTTTTATCACAAACTTGGACAACCCCTTTAATGCTCCTAAAATAAATAAAAGCTTTGTGACCCTTAAATTATCAGACGGCACAACACTTTAACATGGCCATATATCACATAATCTTAAATGTTTTGGATTGTTACATGTGTACAGTATCAGAGGTAATAATAGCACAAGAATACATCACCAGAATCACAGTCAGTTTGTCAAATTCCTCTCTGTAGAGTATCGTGCATTTGGAGATACTCCATTACACTTTACTGTGTTACCAAACTAGCAGTTTGTTTGACAGCTCAGGATTCTAGGTTGGTGCTGATTACTCAGGTGTCTGTCCCACCTTCCTGGTAATTACTCAGGCTTCTTTAATGAGCATGCTTGCCAGTTGTATTTTCTAGTTTTGCAGTTATGCTGTTGGCTTGTGTCTCTGATAGTGTTCTGATCTTTGCTCTCTGACACCGGACTGTTATTTGACTTCTATCTGCCTGTCCCCTGTTCCTGTTGTGACCTTCTGCCTTTTTGACCTTGGACCATTACCTGACCACGTCTCTGCTTCTCCCCTGAATCTATTACATGCTCTCCTGGATTTCTGACCCTTGGATATTGACTTGACTAAGCCCCTGTTTTCTCCTTGTGCTCATACGCTTTCCTCCAATTACCAGATCCCAGCTTTCCTGACTACTCTGTCCATCCTTCTTATAAGTCGGGGCTAGCATCACATTGTACAGAAATATATCACTAGTAAACCCATCGGTACAGGAACCAGAAACATCAGCAGTGCTGAAATACATAATCAGAACCCCCTTGTCACACCCTCTTCGGTACAGAAACACATTACCATAAGTACAGAAACATGGCATCATAAACTCCATCAGTAAAAGAATACAAGAATACATCAACAGAACCACCTGTAGTACAGATATACATCACATGAACTCCCATCAGTACAGAAACACATTACCAGAACCACCAGTGCAGAAATACATCACAAAAATAACCATCAGTAGTGAAATACATCAGTAGAACCCCCATCAGTACAAAAATACAGCATCAATACCCTCATCACTATATGAACACTTCATCTGAACCACCCTCAGTAGATGAATACATCGCCAGGACCACCATCAGTACATGAAAACATCACCAGGACCACCATTTGTATACGAATTCAGCACCAGTACCATCATCATTACATGGTACATCAATGCTAATATCAGGTCACACCATATACATTTTTATCACATGAACCTACAACTCCCAGTATGTCCTTAACAATGTTAATGAGATACTAGAAGATGTTGTTATCTGTCATTATCAGACTTTGGACCATATAGGAACCACAGTACTGATGACAATTAATCATTATCACAAATAAACATTTAAGGCTGCTTTACACGAATCGATCTATTGTGCGATGCATCGTTGGGGTCACGGATTTTGTGACACACTTCCGTCATTCGTAACGACATCTCCTCATGTGACAGCTCCTTGCGAGTCCAACCGATGCCTAATCGTTTGAAATTCGGCCATCGTGTACACATCGTTTAATTCCATAAAATCGGTCAGTTTAGTCTTAATGAACGACACATTGCAAAGTGTGACACCGTGTAATCGGCCATCCTCGTAGTTGTTTGTGACGTCAGTAAACGTTCAGGGCGTATTTGTGGTTTTAAATAATCACGCCTAATCTAATCTGATTGGTTGTAGCAGATGCGTTGTGATAGGTTATTACTGTTATAAAAGACGGCGCAGAAGCGAAACTATATATATGGTATGTAACCAATCAACCACATTAGCAGAACTGGATTGAGCAGGTCAGAAGAATTCAGGGCGTGCAACAATCCAGACAACGTCACGGAGGGCTGTATAGTTTGCCTAATTACGCCCATACAAAAGACAGATTGACCAAAGGAAAACATGTGTGAAGCCTTTTGGACGTCCGCCATGGCCAATCAATATATCGATGAGCGCTTTGTGGTCGTTTGACAACACTCAACGTGTGACACATGGACAAATACCTATCAGCGATACAAAAAAAAAAAAAAAAGACTTTGCCAAATAAATCGCACGATGGATTGACTCGTGTAAAGCAGGCTTTACACTTAGGTAGCACTAATGATACATTGCCGATACACTGCCTTCTCCTTTCCATATTGAGCCCCTTCTTCACACTGTGCTCTGCACAGTGTCCCCCTATACTGTGTTTCATCATCACACTACCTTTCCTTGGTATACTGTCCTCTCCTGGCTGTGCCCTTACACTGTTCCCCATGCTCCTCCATCTATATACTGTCCCAACACACTACTTAGTCTCTATTTTGTGCCCTCTCACACTTTTCTTTCCCCATCTTTCATCTCACACTATTTCCCCCTCCATCATACTATCTCCTCTCACATTCCCCTTTCCCTGCTAACGATACTGTCTCATTACATATTTATCCTCTCACTTTCCATATTGTCTCCTTGCACCCATCCCCCCTCACTGCCCAAACTGTGTCCTCAAATAAACCCCCCTCCTCTCTCCCCATATTGTGAATTCAAATAAATTTACCCACTCACCCCAATTACAAACACTCTTCGGTGTCTTCAGCTCCAGCGGAGCACTTACCACCAATGCTGCATGCACCTCTAAGCGCCAGCAAGTAATGTCAACAGCTTGATCACATGAACTAATCATGCTGATGAGATTGCCCTGACCCATAAGTGTTGGTGGCAGGGCATCAATTGTATTCATGTCTGGTGACACAAGTATACTTTCTCTGAGCCATCTTTCAGCTTGACAGTCAGCTCAGAGAACAAGCAAATTCAAGTCCGGGGTGGTGGAAAAATGCAGCCACCAGGGATACACCTCAGACCGCCTCATCAGGTGATCCAACAGTGCTACCTTTCTGGCTCTGCCCAGAGCAAATACCTTGCTCATGGACGCTTGGATAAGCCTCTGTCCAGGGAAGACTAGTCAATCAGGCAAGTCCCCAGTAACTTCTCCCCGCCTGCTACCCTGGAGAAACAGGTCTCTCATTGTACACGAATACAGGGAGAGACCTGTCACTCATTGGCAGTGAGTGGAGAGAAACCATAGGGACCTGCCTTTTTGAAATTTCAGCAGTGCAACTTGGTCCCTAGCAGCTTTTAAGGAATGTTTTTATGTTGCATTTTAGAGTCAAACATACATAGCTAAAATCATTCAGGCAGTGTATCTGTTGTCTGGTTCCCTTTAAGTTCGCCATAAATCTTACATCACTTTGGTTCAACAGGCTTTTTTCCTGATACCACCACACAAACAGTATGCAATTACCACCTATCCACCAACTCCCCTGTTTAGTAATTATGTTTTATACTGTTATGCTGTAGTTAATATCATGTAGAACAAGCCCTCTGTGTCCTATTTTATTAACACCATATTTTACCATATTATAAGTAGTACTAGATGTGGTGACACAAGCGTCAATGTGTGTTCTCGTCCGCTGCCTGGTTGTCTTCAGAACGATTGCACGGACCAGGGTTCATTTCACTGAACATTCTCACTCCTTCCTCAAATGCAGAATACTACTCAGACAACACAGGATGAGGCAACCACACATTGGTAAAACTTTATTGGTTTACCAACCTGCAAAAACATATTGTATATTCCCCACAAGAACACGAGATGGTTAAGAGACAGAGTCTCACCCTTCCGCTGGCCCACCAGGGATTAGAATCTTTGTGACTTCGAGGAATCCAGTGCCAACTATCCCAGCCAGCAGCACCCCGCTTTTAGTGGGTACACACTGAGAGGAGACAGCGGCAAGCTTAGGAAGCTGACCTAGCATAGCAAGATATGTAGCCAGATGACTGAGTTGTTCCAACCTGGGTTATCAAAGCGAATTTCAAAGCCCAGAGTTGCACAGTTAAGTAGTTCTGTGATCTTTTAGCTGGAACAGTGGATGCTTACCTGAAGTCCTTTAGAATTAATGAAGTGAAGCAGATCTGTGATCCTCCAGCTGGAACATTAGATCCTAGGCTGAAGTCCCGTAGGATAACTGAATCTTAAAGCAGTTCTATGATTCTCCAGCTGGAACCATGAATCTTAGGCTGACGTCCTGTAGAATATGAATCTGGTGACAGGAGCAAAGCCCATTTTATACCCCTGTGTTCTCATTTCAGGGTATTGTGTCTTACAGGATTATTGGGAGATGGTTTTAATTTCATTGGTCGCTAGTTCAATCCGACTGCATAATTTTCCTCTGAATTATGTAGTGAAAAGGACTGTGGAAATTCACATTTATCTGACATTCCACATTTAACAGAAAATAGGGCTCTGATCAGTCTGACAAATGGCTAACTTATCTTGATTTACCCAAGGAACCATATGTCTGGCCTAATTAAGAACAGTTCACTCCCCATACAAGTGGCCAGACACTGAGTCATCACTAGAGTTGAGCGCGGTTCGCGGTTCGAGGTTCTCCAGTTCTAAGCTCGAGTGATTTTTGGGGCTGTTCGAGATCGAACTAGAACTCGAGCTTTTTGCAAAAGCTCGATAGTTCTAGATACGTTCGAGAACGGTTCTAGCAGCAAAAAGCAGGGCTTTTTACAGCTACAGTGTGCAGGAGCCATCGCTGGCAGCCTGCCAGAAGCTGGTAACCAAGATAAACATCGGGTATCCAACCAAAGCGCTTTGGTTAGTAACCCGATGTTTATCTTAGTTACG
Source organism: Anomaloglossus baeobatrachus (assembly GCF_048569485.1). Lineage (NCBI taxonomy): Eukaryota > Metazoa > Chordata > Amphibia > Anura > Aromobatidae > Anomaloglossus > Anomaloglossus baeobatrachus. Next base: position 482,850,498 of record NC_134356.1, on the reverse strand, counting down.
TGCAGGAAGCCCACACTTCCCCGCTCAGCTCACTCCGCCCCCTCCTGCCCGCGGCATGTATACATACATATACACACACACACACACACACTCTCACTCACGCACCCCCCCCCCCCTCCCAGCTACAGTGTGCAGGAGCCATCGCTGGCAGCCTGCCACAAGCTGGTAACCAAGATAAACATCGGGTATCCAAGCAAAGCGCTTTGGTTAGTAACCCGATGTTTATCTTAGTTACGTGCAGGAAGCCCACACTTCCCGCTCAGCTCACTCCACCCCCTCCTGCCCGCGGCATGTATACATACATATACACACACGCACACACACACACACTCTCACACACGCACCCCCCCCCAAGCCCCCCCCCCGCCCGGCTTACCTGCGGTGATGAAGTCCCGCCATCCCGACCTCAGCGCTGTCACTGTCCTCCATGGCCGCCGCTTGTCACATCACCTATCGCTTCCGACCCGAGACTGACACTGGCGGTGACGTCACGGACGTCTCGCGATACTTGATGTGAAGGCGCCGGTCATTGACCTCAGTGACAGGGGCTGTCAGTTTGCTGGAGATCAGCGCAGGTAATGTACCTCGCTGACAGCAGCACTTGTCATGCCCTGCAGTGACCTGGGCTGACCCATTGATGTTAGCTCAGGTCACTGCACTGCTCTCCCAGCCAATGGGGAACATCCTGCTCTTCATTGACTGGGACAGTGTGGATCGTCATGGCAACCCCTTGGATTACAGCAGACCTGGATTTGTTTTTCTTTCTAATAAATTGGTTAAAGAGGGAATGTTTTGGGGAGTGTTTTTTCAAATAAAAATGTGTTTGTCGTCTATTTTTTTTTATTACTGACTGGGTTGGTGATGTCGGGTATCTGATAGACGCCTGACCTCACCAACCCCAGGGCTTGATGCCAGGTGACATTACACATCTGGTATTAACCCCCATATAATACCCCGTTTGCCACCGCACCAGGGCGCAGGATGAGCTGGGGCGAAGCACCAGGATTGGCGCATCTAATGGATGCGTCACTTCTGGGGCGGCTGCGGCCTGCTATTTTTAGGCTTGGGAGAGTCCAATAACCATGGACCTCCCTAGTCTGAGAATATCAGGCCCCAGCTGTCTGCTTTACCTTGGCTGGTGATCCAATTTTGGGGGACCCCTACGTGTTTTTTTTTTTTAAATTATTTATTTAATTTAAAATAACAGCGTGGGGTGCCCTCAGTTTTGGATTACCAGCCAAGGTGAGGTTGCCAGCTGTGGTCTGCAGGCTGCAGCCGTCTGCTTTACCCTAGCTGGCTACAAAACTAGGGGGAACCCTACGTCATTTTTTTTTTTCATTTTTTTGGCTAAATACAAAGCTAAGCACCCCTTAGTGCCACATGAAAGGCACCAAAGGGTGCTCCACTTTTTCTCCATTTTTTCTCCACTTTTTCTCCACTTTTTCTCCACTTTTTCTCCACTTTTTCTCCACTTTTTCTCCACTTTTTCTCCACTTTTTCTCCACTTTTTCTCCACTTTTTCTCCACTTTTTCTCCACTTTTTCTCCACTTTTTCTCCACTTATTCTCCACTTATTCTCCACTTTTTCTCCACTTTTTCTCCACTTTTTCTCCATTTATTCTCCATTTATTCTCCATTTATTCTCCACTTTTTCTCCACTTTTTCTCCATTTTTTTCTCCACTTTTTCTCCACTTTTTCTCCACTTTTTCTCCACTTTTTCTCCACTTTTTCTCCATTTTTTTCTCCACTTTTTCTCCACTTTTTCTCCACTTTTTCTCCACTTTTTCTCCATTTTTTCTCCACTTTTTCTCCACTTTTTCTCCACTTTTTCTCCATTTATTCTCCATTTATTCTCCATTTATTCTCCACTTTTTCTCCACTTTTTCTCCATTTTTTTCTCCACTTTTTCTCCACTTTTTCTCCACTTTTTCTCCACTTTTTCTCCACTTTTTCTCCACTTTTTCTCCATTTTTTTCTCCACTTTTTCTCCACTTTTTCTCCACTTTTTCTCCACTTATTCTCCACTTATTCTCCACTTTTTCTCCACTTTTTCTCCACTTTTTCTCCATTTTTTCTCCACTTTTTCTCCACTTTTTTCTCCACTTTTTCTCCACTTTTTCTCCACTTTTTCTCCACTTTTTCTCCACTTTTTCTCCACTTATTCTCCATTTTTTTCTCCACTTTTTCTCCATTTATTCTCCATTTATTCTCCACTTTTTCTCCACTTTTTCTCCATTTTTTTCTCCACTTTTTCTCCACTTTTTCTCCACTTATTCTCCATTTTTTTCTCCACTTTTTCTCCATTTATTCTCCATTTATTCTCCACTTTTTCTCCATTTTTTTCTCCACTTTTTCTCCACTTTTTCTCCACTTTTTCTCCACTTTTTCTCCACTTTTTCTCCACTTTTTCTCCACTTTTTCTCCACTTTTTCTCCACTTTTTCTCCACTTTTTCTCCACTTATTCTCCACTTATTCTCCACTTTTTCTCCACTTATTCTCCACTTATTCTCCACTTTTTCTCCACTTTTTCTCCACTTTTTCTCCACTTTTTCTCCACTTTTTCTCCACTTTTTCTCCATTTTTTTCTCCACTTTTTCTCCACTTTTTCTCCACTTTTTCTCCACTTTTTCTCCACTTTTTCTCCACTTTTTCTCCATTTTTTTCTCCACTTTTTCTCCACTTTTTCTCCACTTTTTCTCCACTTTTTCTCCATTTATTCTCCATTTATTCTCCATTTATTCTCCACTTTTTCTCCACTTTTTCTCCATTTTTTTCTCCACTTTTTCTCCACTTTTTCTCCACTTTTTCTCCACTTTTTCTCCACTTTTTCTCCACTTTTTCTCCATTTTTTTCTCCACTTTTTCTCCACTTTTTCTCCACTTTTTCTCCACTTATTCTCCACTTATTCTCCACTTTTTCTCCACTTTTTCTCCACTTTTTCTCCATTTTTTCTCCACTTTTTCTCCACTTTTTTCTCCACTTTTTCTCCACTTTTTCTCCACTTTTTCTCCACTTTTTCTCCACTTATTCTCCATTTTTTTCTCCACTTTTTCTCCATTTATTCTCCATTTATTCTCCACTTTTTCTCCACTTTTTCTCCATTTTTTTCTCCACTTTTTCTCCACTTTTTCTCCACTTATTCTCCATTTTTTTCTCCACTTTTTCTCCATTTATTCTCCATTTATTCTCCACTTTTTCTCCACTTTTTCTCCATTTTTTTCTCCACTTTTTCTCCACTTTTTCTCCACTTTTTCTCCACTTTTTCTCCACTTTTTCTCCACTTTTTCTCCATTTTTTTCTCCACTTTTTCTCCACTTTTTCTCCACTTTTTCTCCACTTTTTCTCCACTTTTTCTCCACTTATTCTCCACTTATTCTCCACTTTTTCTCCATTTATTCTCCACTTTTTCTCCACTTTTTCTCCATTTTTTTCTCCACTTTTTCTCCACTTTTTCTCCACTTATTCTCCACTTTTTCTCCACTTTTTCTCCGTTCTTTTTCTATGGTCGGTCTACCCATTAGCTCTGCCATGCATACTGTAGCTCTACACCTACTGCACATGTTACTTTATGATTGACATCTCTTTCGTACCAGAGCTGTCTAAGTCTACTCTGACCCCATATTTGTCATTACTATATTGTCCTTGTACTGTATTATGACATTTGTATCATGTGTTTCATTTCTTGCTGTGTTGCATTTTTTTTGCTGCATGCCAATTGTACCTCTACATTGTTCGAGTTTATGTTATTGTTCTCTCACTCTTATGTGATACTGATTATTGTCATTTTTCATGATTACATGCAGATAAGTCCAATCTGACGAAGGCTCAGTCCGAAACGTCAATTGTAACTTGTTTTGGACAAAAACATATATGCTTATGAAAAAAAAATGTTCTTAATACGGACCAATAAAGAGTGATTTTGCATTACTATCCATTGGGACTTACTGACTTAGTCTGGGAGATTTAGAGTGCCGAGGTTACTCACTAATTTTATCTATTATTACCTCTGAGCACCTATATACCAGTGAGCAGAGCTTCCTCTACAGTAGTTCTCCTGATTAGGCATGCCCTTACCTCATGAGCAGGGCATTGCAGCTTTGGTAGCAACCATTACGACATGGACTCTGCTGCTGTGGACCCGGGGAGAGTGAGTGCAGATTCATTGCACCCACACTCCTCACATGAAGGGTCCGCACTCCTAGAAAATGGGGGATACGTTCCCTGACTGTCTCCCCCCCATATTCTAGACGGTCCAGAGTCGTCGTGGGACCCCTTTATTTTTTTTCTTACAATAAATTGGTGAAAGAGGAAATGTTTTGGGGACTGTTTTTTCAAATAAATTTCTTTTGTCGATTTTTTGTTTTTGTTAGTACTGACAGTTTATGATGTTGGGTATCTAATAGACGCCATGACATCACAAACTGCTGGGCTTGATCTCAGGTGACTTTACAGCTAGTATCAACCCGATTTATTACCCCATTTGCCACTGCACCAGGGCACGGGATGAGCTGGGGTGAAGCGCCAGGATTGGCGCATCTAGTGGATGCGCCACGTCTGGGGTGCCTGCGGCCTGCTATTTTTAGGCTGTGAAGGCCCAATAACTATGGACCTTCCCACCCTGAGAATACCAGACCACAGCTGTCCGCTTTACCTTGGCTGGTGATCCAATTTGGAGGGGACCCTACTTTTTTTGTGTAATTATTAATATTTATAAAATAATTATAAAAAAGAGCCTGAGGGGACCTCCACATTGGATCCCCAACCACGGTAAAGCTGCCAGCTGTGGTTTTCAGGCTACAGCCGTCTGCTTTACCCTAGCTGGCTATCAAAAATGGGGGGACCCAACGTCATTTTTTTTTTTTAACTATTTTTTAAATAGAAAAAATTAATGGGCTTCCCTGTATTTTGATTGCCAACCAAGGTAACGGCAGGCAGATGGGGGTGGCAACCCATAGCTGTCTGCTTTATCTGCGCTGAGAATCAAAAATACCGCGGAGCGCTACGTCATTTTTTTAAAGATTTATTTTTACAGCACTGTGATGTCCAGCAATCAAAATACAGGGAAGCCCATTTTATTTTTAGTTATTTATATAAATAATTAAAAAAAATAAATATGGGCTCCCGCTGCATTTTTTGTATTGCTAGCTAAGGGTAATCCAAGCAGCTACTGGCTGCTAACCCCCACTGCTTGGTGTTACCTTCACTGGCAATGGAAAATCCAGGGAAGCATTTTTTATTTTTTTTGCCAAAAAACTACAAAAAAAGGACATGAGCTTCGCCATATTTTTGTATGCTAGCCAGTTATAGCAGGCAGGTGCTGGAAGAGTTGGATACAGCGCCAGAATATGGCGCTTCTATGAAAATGCCATTTTCTGAGGCGGCTGCAGACTGCAATTCGCAGCAGTGGGGCCCAGAAAGCTCAGGCCAACCTGTGCTGCGGATTCCAATCCCCAGCTGCCTAGTTGTACCTGGCTGGACACAAAAATGGGGCGAAGCCTACGTCATTTGTTTTCTAATTATTTCATGAAATTCATGAAATAATAAAAAAAGGGCTTCCCTTTATTTTTGGTTCCCAGCCGGGTAAAAATAGGCAACTGGGGGTTGGGGGCAGCCGTACCTGCCTGCTGTACCTGGCTAGCATACAAAAATATGGCGAAGCCCACATAATTTTTTCAGGGGGCAAAAAACTTCTGCATACAGTCCTGGATGGAGTATGCTGAGCCTTGTAGTTCTGCAGCTGCTGTCTGTCTGTATGGAGAAGAGCAGACAGCAGCTGCAGAACTACAAGGCTCAGCATACTCCATCCAGGACTGTATGCAGAATTTTTTTGCCCACCAAAAAAATGACGTGGGCTTCGCCATATTTTTGTATGCTAGCCAGGTACAGCTGGCAGCCACGGGCTGCCTCCAACCCCCAGTTGCCTATTTGTACCCGGCTGGGAACCAAAAATATAGGGAAGCCCGTTTTTTTTAATTATTTCACTTATTTCATGAAATAATTAAAAAACAAATGACGTGGGCTTCGCCCTATTTTTGTGTCCAGCCGGGTACAACTAGGCAGCTGGGGATTGGAATCCGCAGCACAGGTTAGCCCGAGGTTTGTGGGCGCCTCTGCTGCGGATTTCAGTCCGCAGCCGTCCCAGAAAATGGCGCTCTCATAGAAGCGCCATCATCTGGCGCTGTATCCAACTCTTCCAACAGCCCTGGAGCCGGGTGGCTTGTTGGGTAATCATGAGTTAATACTGGCTTTGTTTTACCAGCCAGTATTAAGCCAGAGATTCTTAATGTCAGGCACGTTTGACCCGGCCATTAAGAATCTCCAATAAAGGGTTAAAAAAAAGACACCACACAGAGAAAAAATACTTTAATAGAAATAAATACACAGACACATTAGAGACTCCATCTTTATTACCCCCTGTCAGCCCTCCACGATCCTGCTCTTCTGTCTTCTTTCTTTCTAGTGTAGTAGTAGTGATGATTGTAGTGAGGAAGGATGAGATTCACCAGCTCATCACTTGGGGCTGGGGAACCTCCATCCTCACTACAATCATCACTACAATCGGGAAGCAGCGTGCAGCCTTCACTCCGTGAGTGATCACTGCTGGCTGCTAGCAGTAACGCTGACAGACGCGTTACCATAGCAACGGTGCTCTCGGAGCCGCGGTTAGCGGTGACGTCACCGCTAACTGCGTTGCTATGGCAACGGTGATCTCCGTTAATGACCGGCTGTGTCAGCCGGTCCCTAACGGAACAGGGAGTCGACCGTGTGCTAGAGCATGTCGCCGGTACACGGCGATACACATATGTGCACCGTGTACCGGAGAGATGCACTCGCAGGTCCTACATGACGTGTCATAGTCATGTGACCAGTCTGTAGCCAATGAGATAATAGCCACGTGACTGGTCACATGGCTATTTTGACGTCACGATAGGTCCTGCATCTCTGCTGGCAGTGCAGGTCACCGGGAGGATTCAGCGATCATCGGATGGAATAGCGGCAGGAGACAGAGTGCAGAAGGGATTGCGAGGACCGGTAAGTGTTATGGCAATGTTTATTAACTGTTTGTGTACATTTATCATGCATTTTTATGTGTTTGTGATTGCCTCCCATTCTAGCCTATACGTTGGAGTTCGGTTCGTCGAACGTTCGACGAACCGAACTCGAACGGGACCCCCGTTCGGCGAACCGGCCTCGAGCCGAACCGGGACCAGTTCGCTCATCTCTAGTCATCACATTCCTCCACCTTCTTATTCTTAATTAACCCCAAAAAACTGATGGATCCTGTGGAGGGTCGCTTTTGACCAGATGTGATCGACCTCCGATCATCCATGTCCTCTTCTCGTGACGATCCGCCAGCATTTCTATGATCTTTACCCTTTTGGTAATGAGGTCAGCAAGACTGGCTCAGAACTATACACCTTCTCCTGATTTCCTCCCCCAGGTCAGTCAGCCAACACTTCGGACAAGCTGTAAGGTGAAATCTGTGTATTGGGCTTCCCCAAACTCCTTACAATCTATCTCCCCCGAGTCAATGACCACAGTCTGTTTCAGTGTACTCACTATCATTGACTCAGAGGAGGGTGATGTAAGCTGGGATGTTTGTTATCCTTGGAAGAGGTGGCAGAAGGATTCACATTAGGGTACTGCTCACTTTGTTGCATGTAATGGCTCTGACAATCTGGCTAGATAATTCTTATCCTAGGTCATTCCCCAAAATAACAGGTAAAGGGAGGCCATCTATTAGGCCTACTTAAATCTCTCCCGGGTCGGTCCTCTAGTCAAACTGCACACATGCCAGAGGCATGTCCGAGTGCTGGCAGCCAGCCAGAGAGGTGGTCACTTGGCGGTTTAGTAAAGAATATTCTGGAAGAACAATATCTGGGATGGCCATAGTGATGTAAGACCCAGTGTCTTGAAGTCCTTAGGCCTGTATGTCACTGACCTTGATGGGATACATGGGGCAGTGGAGGGTGGCTGGGATAGCCACTTCCTTTGCTGCTGGTGTATCCCCAGGGTAGCATCCTTCAGACCCTGATGGCTCAACTTGGCAGACGTTGACCGGCTGGGCGTCAGACAGGCTCCGAGCATGGGGCCTCAGCTTTGGAGACAATCTTTGTCCATATGTCCAAGGCACCTGCACATACAGTTCAAACCAGAAGTTTACATACACTATCTAAAAAGACACATGCATGTTTTTCTCACTATCTGACATGAAATCAGAATTAACCTTTTCTGTTTTAGTTGAATTACACTGTGTGTAGAATTAATAGGCAAGTTGTATTTTAGAGGATTTTTTTTATTATTGATCAACAACTATGTTCTCAATCAACCCAAAAGACTCATAAATATGAAAGCTTAATATTTTTGGAAGTTGGAGTTCGGTTTTTTTTAGATTTGACTATCTTAGGAGGATATCTGTTTGTGCAGGTAACTATTACTGTGCAAAATTATTAGGCAACTTAATAAAAACCAAATATATTCCCATCTCACTTGTTTATTTTCACCAAGTAAACTAATATAACTGCACAAAATTTAGAAATAAACATTTCTGACATGCAAAAACAAAACCCCCAAAAAATAGTGACCAATATAGCCACCTTTCTTTATGATGACATTCAACAGCCTATCATCCATAGATTCTGTCAGTTGCTTGATCTGTTTACGAAATGTACTCACAGCAAAAAAGGGCAACCAGTCCAGTTAGCCCAGGCCAACACATCTAATGCACAAACAGGATTCAGACAAGCCTCTCAACATGATGGACACCTCACAGGTGCATGGTAAATTGTACACTAGTGGCGCGCATAGGGCACTGTTCACACTTGAATGCGCATGGTGTCCAGCCAGCAACCTATTACCACGCCCTTACTATTAGATTAGGCGGGTTACCCGGACACTACTCACTGCAGCACGTAAGGGACAGAAATTCCACTATGCACGGCCGTATTAAGAGGCCCAGCTGCACCCCCCGCATAATCAAAGTGCAAAAAAATACATATAAAATATATGTGAGGTATTAGTTTGTAAATTGGCCAATATACGTAAGCCCACAATCCTCATCACGGATCCTCACGCTTGCGGGTCCCTACACTGATAAATATCAAATGATACATTTTTGGGGGAGTTTTTATCTCCTCTTTTTGTTGCTATTTTTGATATTTATCAGTGTAGGGACCCGCAAGCGTGAGGATCCGTGATGAGGATTGTGGGCTTACGTATGGTTTTTTTTTTGGAGTAATGACTTCTTCCTGGCAGAGTGGCCTTTCATTGCACCAAAGAATGAACCAGACTTGTACAAGTCCACAGTTCTCTTCCTGAGATCTTGGCTGATTTCTTTTGACTTGCCCATGATGCTACTAGACATGAGCAAACCGGTCGCGGTTCGGCTCGAGCTTGGTTCGCCGTACGGGGGTCGCGTTCGAGTTTGGTTCGGCGAACTGGTTTGGCGATCCACTCGAGCCCCATAGGAAACAATGGGAGGCAATCACAAACACGTAAAAACACCTAGAAAACACCCTCAAAAGGTGTCCAAAAGGTGACAAACAACTCACAACACAACACAAACACATGGGAAAGTGACAAGAACAAATTCTCATGCGAAAACACAACAGCTGGACGAGGAAAAAGAGGAGGAGACACAGATATAGGCATGGCATGCCCTTCTAAAATCATGTAAAACACAGCAATGAGACTCCAAGTGGAGTCTCCCTTTTTTCCAAAAATTGGGCCCCACAGACACCACTTCAGTGGCAGCACTTGTGCCCCAGTTGTACACTTCACAGGTAGATTTGAATCAAGCACATTCAAAAATACGCCAGCCTTAACTATCCCCAGGATGACACCGGGGTAGGAAGCAAAGACCTTGCTGATCCATGATTTGTTCATCTTGGATCATTTTTAAAAACACAGCAAGGGGACTCCAAGCGGAGTCTCCCTTTTTTCCAAAAATTGGGCCCCACAGACACCCCTTCAGTGGCAGCACTTGTGCCCCAGTTGTACACTTCACAGCTAGATTTGCATCAAGCACATTCAAAAATACGCCAGACTTAACCGTCCCCAGGATGGCACCGGGGTAGGAAGCAAAGTCTTTGCTGATCCCAGATCTGTTCATCTTGGATCATTTTTAGAAACACTGCAAGAAATGGTTACTCCAAGCGGAGTCTCCCTTTTTTCCAAAAAATGGGCCACACAGACACCCCTTCAGTGGCAGCACTTGTGCCCCAGTTGTACACTTCACAGGTAGATTTGCATTAAGCACATTCAAAAATACGCCATCCTTAACCGTCCCCAGGATGGCACCGGGGTAGGTAGCAAAGTCTTTGCTGATTCCAGATCTGTTCATCTTGGATCATTTTTAGAAACACTGCAAGCAATGGTTACTCCAAGCGTAGTCTCCCTTTTTTCCAAAAATTGGGCCACACAGACACCCCATCAGTGGCAGCACTTGTGCCCTAGTTGTACACTTCACAGCTAGATTTGCATCAAGAACATTCAAAAATACGGCAGCATTTACTCTCCCCAGGATGACACAGGGGTAGTAAATTCCTTGCGGATCCTTGACTTGTTCATTTTGATGAACGTTAGTCTGTCCACATTGTCACTGGACAGACGTGTGCGCTTATCTGTCAGCACACACCCAGCAGCACTGAAGACACGTTCTGAGACAACACTGGCAGCTGGACACGACAAGATCTCCAAGGCGTAAGTGGAGAGCTCTGGCCATTTTTCAAGATTTGAAGCCCAAAATGAGCAAGGCTCCATTTGCAAAGTCATGGCATCGATGTTCATTTGGAGATACTCCCGTATCATCCTCTCCAGCCGTTGACTATGTGTCAGACTTCTTGTCTCTGCTGGCCTTGCAAAGGATGGTCTAAAAAAATTATGAAATGATTCAATAAAATTGCTGTTACCAGCACCAGATACGGTGCTGCTGGTACGGTTAGACTGTTGATGACGAGACCGTCCCATGTTTGTCAAGTTACAACTGGGAGATTCACTCCGTGCACCATGGTTGATTGGTGGAAAAGCCGAGCTAAGATCGAGTAACAGCTTCTGCTGATACTCCTGCATACGTGCGTCCCTTTCTATGGCTGGAATTGTCACAAAATTTGGACTTGTACCGGGGATCTAATAGTGTCGCAAGCCAGTAGTCATCATCACTTCTAATTTTGACAATACGAGGGTCATGTTGGAGGTAGTGCAGCAAGAAGGCGCTCATGTGTTTTGCGCAGCCATGCAGACCAAGTCCACGCTGTGCTTGTGGCATAGAGGTGCTAACCATTCTTTCTTCCTCTGACATCTCCCCCCAACCTCTTTCAACTGAAATTTGACCAAGGTCTCCCTCATCCGCTGAGTCTTCCATGTCCATGGACAGTTCGTCCTCCATTTCTTCATGTTCTCCTGCACCTTCCTCAACATTTTGCCTGCTACCATGCGCCCTTGTTGATCCCTGTCCCCCATGGTCCCATGCCTGCCGCCTTGGTAATGATGAACGTCTGGACCTTGGTGATGTTGTTGTCCCTTGCGCACATGAATCCTCCTGTACTTCCTCCCCTTCCGGTTGTCCCACCCCCTGACTCCGAATAGTGTTTAGCATGTGCTCCAGCATGTAAATGACTGGAATTGTCATGCTGATAAGGGCATTGTCAGCGCTAAACATATTTGTCACCATGTCGAAACTGTGCAGAAGGGTGCATAGGTCCTTGATCTGAGACCACTCCATCAGGGTGATCTTCCCCACCTCTGCATCTCGTTGGCCCAGGCTATACATCATGACGTATTGCACCAGTGCTCGGCGGTGCTGCCACAGTCGCTGTAACATGTGGAGAGTCGAATTCCAGCGTGTCGGCACATCGCATTTCAGGTGATGAACCGGCAGGCCGAAAGACTTCTGGAGCGATGCAAGTCGCTCAGCTGCGGCCGTTGAACGGCGGAAGTGAGCAGACAGTTTTCGTGCCCTGTTCAGAAGGCCATCTAGGCCAGGATAGTGTGTTAAAAATTGCTGGACAACAAGGTTCAACACGTGAGCCATACAAGACACGTGTGTCACCTTGCCCAGGCGAAGGGCCACACCCAGGTTTGCAGCGTTGTCGCACACGGCCTCACCAGGCTGCAGGTTGAGTGGAGACAACCATTTACCAAACTCAGTCTCCAGAGCTGCCCACAACTCAGCCGCTGTGTGACTCAAATTTCCCAGACATTTCAAGATAAAGACCGCCTGATGCCGTTGCGCTCTGCTGCCAGCATAGTAATGAGGGGTGCGTGATTCCTTGTGCGCAGTTACAATGCTGGTGGCCTAACCAGGCAGGCTTGGGGCGGAGGTGGAGGACCCAGACGAGGTTGAGGAGGCAGAAGCAGTGGAGCAATTGGACAGACAGAGGATTGACCCAAGTCGTGGGGACGGCAAGACTTGTGCAGCAGACCCTTCACCATCTATCACCATAGTTACCCAGTGCCCAGTCAGCGACATGTAAAGTCCCTGTCCATGCTTACTGGTCCAAGTATCGGTGGTGAAATGCACCCGTTCACACACAGGAAGCGGTGATGTTGTGTGCGACATGCTGGTGTAGCGCAGGCACACCTTTCTTAGAGAAGTAGTGGCGACTGGGCATCTGGTACTGGGGCACAGCGACAGACATAAGGTCTCGAAAATCCTGTGTGTCCACCAGGCGGAAAGGCAGCATTTCGGTAGCCAAGAGCTTACAGAGGGATAAAGTCAACCTCTTAGCTTTATCATGGGTCGCAGGAAATGGCCTTTTATTTGTCCACATCTGAGGGACAAAGGTCTGGCTGCTGTGTGTAGACGGTGGTGAGTAGGGTGTCCCTGGAAAAATGCAGGTTTGTGAGGAAAGTGCAGGCGTAGACATGATGTTGCCTTCATCCAACGTTGGTGCTATCGATGTCTGAGAGAGCTGTACACCCGCACTTGTTTCCCTTCCAAACCAACTGACAACCTACCAAGCAAACTGCCTGTTGCGGTTACAGTGGTGGAAGTTGTGCATGGAAAACCAGGTGTGACAGCTGTCCCCACAGTCTTAGAAGATGAAGCGCGCGTGGATGCAATGGAAGGGGCAGGGGGTGGATGATCTGCTCCGCTAGGCCGCATTGCAGCACGGTGAGCTTCCCACTGGGACATATGATATTTATTCATGTGACGATTCATGGAAGAAGTTGTCAAACTGCTGGAGGTTTTGGCCTCTACTAACAGATTCCCGACAAATTTTACAGATCACATGATTTGGGCGATCCTTTTCAAGGTCAAAAAAGGACCAGGCTAGGCAAGGCTTAGAGGACATGCGACCTGCTGAGCCACCCAAACTAGTGCTCAGAGGCAGAGTGGTGGCTGAGGATGCAGTTGTAGACATGCTACCAGTACTTCGACTCTGTCTAGGAAGGTGCAAGGTAACTTCGTCGTCAGTTGCATCCTCCTTCACCGCCTCTGCTGACCTCCTCGAGTGCATGACTGTGGGTTGACAGTAGGTGGGATCTAGAACTTCCTCATCAAGCGTTGTGTTTGCACTCCCCTCACCCTCAGACCTAGCCTCTTCCTGCCCTGACCGAATAAGTTGTCATCCCAATCTGGTATCTGCGTCTCATCGTCATTAGTATGTTCCTCATTGTCTCTAACAACAGGTGTTACAGTTTGTGAATAAGGGTCAACATTATGCTCAGAAACTTGGTCATCACGGCCTGAATCTGAGTCACAAAGGTTCTGGCCATCACTGCAGACCATTTCCTGGTCTGTACTCACTGTAGCTTGGGAGCAGACCTCTGATTCCCAGGCTAGAGTGTGACTGAACAGCTCTGCAGACTCAGTCATCTCTGTTCCACCATACTGTGCAGGGCGGATGGAGACTTGAGAGCTGGGAGAAAGCAAGTGTGATTGGGATGACAACTCAGAGGACTGGTGTTTTTTGGATGCGGTAGTTGTGGTGGAGGAGGCACTTGTTGGACCACTTGAGATCCATTCAAGCATTTTCTTTTTTTGGGCATCATCTACCTTTGTTCCAGTTCTTCATGTCCGTAAAAAAGGGAGCACATCGGATTGTCCACGGAAAGTGGTAGACATCTTACTTTTGTTGGAAGATGGCCTATTTTCAGCAGATGTTAATGTAGCTTTGCCACCTTCCCCACGGACAAAAACCTTTTTTCCTTTTCCAACACGCCTGTTCCCCTTTCCACCAGCATCTGTCATTTTGCCACTCATTTTGATAGCGACAAGATTGGCCACTTAAAATGTGGTAGTAAAAATTGAGAGGTGGTGTAGATTGCAGAGGTGGTCTAGCTTTATTGACATCTGAAGAAACAACACTGACTATCCCTGACAATGCAACTATGGCCCTTAAACTGGCAGCAGTGTTTGCTATTATAATAGCTTAGTAAAAATGAGCGGGAGGGTGAAATGCAGAGGTGCTGGAAATTGCTTCGCACCTGTGGGACACTAATGGAGTCCAACAGCCACTTTTTGGATGCCACTAAGTTTCAGCAGTGTTTGCTATTATAATAGCTTAGCAAAAATGAGCAGGAGGGTGTAATGCAGAGGTGCTGGAAATTGCTTGGCACCAGTGGGACACTAATGGAGTCCAACAGCCACTTTTTGGATGCCACTAAGTTTCCTCAGTGTTTGCTATTATAATAGCTTAGTAAAAATGAGCAGGAGGGTGTAATGTAGAGGTGCTGGAAATTGCTTGGCACCAGTGGGACACTAATGGAGTCCAACAGCCACTTTTTGGATGCCACTAAGTTTCCTCAGTGTTTGCTATTATAATAGCTTAGTAACAATGAGCAGGAGGGTGTAATGCAGAGGTGCTGGAAATTGCTTGGTACCAGTGGGACACTAATGGAGTCCAACAGCCACTTTTTGGATGCCACTAAGTTTCAGCAGTTTTTGCTATTATAATAGCTTAGTAAAAATGAGCAGGAGGGTGTAATGCAGAGGTGCTGGAAATTGCTTGGCACCTATGGGACACTAATGGAGTCCAACAGCCACTTTTTGGATGCCACTAAGTTTCAGCAGTGTTTGCTATTATAATAGCTTAGCAAAAATGAGCAGGAGGGTGTAATGCAGAGGTGCTGGAAATTGCTTGGCACCAGTGGGACACTAATGGAGTCCAACAGCCACTTTTTGGATGCCACTAAGTTTCCTCAGTGTTTGCTATTATAATAGCTTAGTAAAAATGAGCAGGAGGGTGTAATGCAGAGGTGCTGGAAATTGCTTGGCACCAGTGGGACACTAATGGAGTCCAACAGCCACTTTTTGGATGCCACTAAGTTTCCTCAGTGTTTGCTATTATAATAGCTTATTAACAATGAGCAGGAGGGTGTAATGCAGAGGTGCTGGAAATTGCTTGGTACCAGTGGGACACTAATGGAGTCCAACAGCCACTTTTTGGATGCCACTAAGTTTCAGCAGTTTTTGCTATTATAATAGCTTAGTAAAAATGAGCAGGAGGGTGTAATGCAGAGGTGCTGGAAATTGCTTGGCACCTATGGGACACTAATGGAGTCAAACAGCCACTTTTTGGATGCCATTAAGTTTTCTCAGTGTTTGCTATTATAATAGCTTAGTAAAAATGAGCAGGAGGGTGTAATGCAGAGGTGCTAGAAATTGCTTGGCACCAGTGGGACACTAATGGAGTCCAACAGCCACTTTTTGGATGCCCCTAAGTTTCCTCAGTGTTTGCTATTATAATAGCTTAGTAAAAATGAGCAGGAGGGTGTAATGCAGAGGTGCTGGAAATTGCTTGGCACCAGTGGGACACTAATGGAGTCCAACAGCCACTTTTTGGATGCCACTAACTGGCAACACTCTTTTCAATTAAAATGGCTTTGCAAAAATGTGCAGGAGGGGAGAATGCAGAGGTGGTGGGACTTGCTTGGCACAAGTGGCACAATAATGGAGTACAGCAGCCACTCTTTGGATGGCAGTAACTGGCAGCACTCTTTTCAATTTAAATGGCTTTGCAAAAATGTGCAGGCGGGTACAGTGGCCGGGTTGTCGGTCAGTGTAGAGGAAAGGAAGCCTCACTTTCTATCCCTCCTAATGGTGAAGTGCAGCAAGGAATTCCCTGAGCTTAGCTACACAGACGCTATTAACTGAAGCTGAATACAGCGTTTCCACGGACCTGTCACCTATGGCTCTGAGCCAGATGTAATTAGCCCTGACAAGGGCTGAAATAAACT